>NW_006256373.1:1937-3253 GCF_000478725.1 Eutrema salsugineum | reverse complement strand
CCAAAGATCTGCCCTTAGTTGTAAGCTCAGAACTCCCTCTTGTCAATATAGTGCCATTTTTTATCCGAATCTGACTTTTCTTAGACAGAGTCTCAGTTTTCTATTTCATAGGAGAGTTTAAGTGCAGCTAAAGGAATAAGAAAACAAGTAATTTTGCATCTCCTTCCACATTTAGGAGTCTCTACTTCTTATTTGTAAGCTCATAACTCCCTCTTGTCAATATAGTGCCATTTTGGATCAGAATATGACTTTTCTTAAACAGTGTCCTAGTTTTCTGATTTTCATAGGAGAGTATTGGTGTAGCTAAAAGAATAAAAAAACAAGTAAATGATGCATCTCCTTCCATATTTAGGAATCTCTACTTCCTATTTGTAAGATCAGAACTCCCTTTTGTCAATATAGTGTCATTTTGGATCAGAATATGACTTTTTTTAAACAGAGTCCCAATTTTCTGATTTTCATAGGAGAATATAGGTGTAGCTAAAGGAATAAGAAAACATGTAAATGATGCATCTCCTTCCATATTTAGGAGTCTCTACTTCCTATTTGTAAGATCAGAACTATCTCTTGTCAATATAGTGCCATTTTAGATCAGAATATGAATTTTCATAAACAGAGTCTCAGTTTTCTGATTTTCATAGGAGAATTTAAGGGTAGCTAAAGGAATAAGAAAAAAGTAAATGATGCATCTCCTTCCACATTTAGCAGTCTTTACTTCTTAGTTGTAAGCTCAGAACTCCCTCTTGTCAATATAGTGCCATTTTTTATCCGAATCTGACTTTTCTTAGACAGAGTCTCAGTTTTCTGATTTTCATAGGAGAGTTTAAGTGCAGCTAAAGGAATAAGAAAACAAGTAATTTTGCATCTCCTTCCACATTTAGGAGTCTCTACTTCTTATTTGTAAGCTCATAACTCCCTCTTGTCAATATAGTGCCATTTTGGATCAGAATATGACTTTTCTTAAACAGTGTCCTAGTTTTCTGATTTTCATAGGAGAGTATTGGTGTAGCTAAAAGAATAAAAAAACAAGTAAATGATCCATCTCCTTCCATATTTAGGAATCTCTACTTCCTATTTGTAAGATTAGAACTCTCTCTTGTCAATATAGTGCTATTTTGGATCAGAATATGAATTTTCATAAACAGAGTATCAGTTTTCTGATTTTCATAGGAGAGGCTATGTGTAGCTAAGGGAATAAGAAAACAAGTAAATAATGCATCTCCTTCCATATTTAGCAGTCTCTACTTCTTAGTTGTAAGCTCAGAACTCCATCTTGTCAATATAGCGCCATTTTTGATCTAAATATGACTTTTTCT
>NW_006256373.1:0-1450 GCF_000478725.1 Eutrema salsugineum | reverse complement strand
CCTCTTGTCAATATAGTGGCCATTTTTTAATCAGAATCTGACTTTCTTAGACAGAGTCCCCAGTTTTCGGATATTCATAGGAGAGTCTGAGTGTAGCTAATGGAATAAGAAAACAAGTAAATGATGCATCTCCTTCCACATTTAGGAGTCTTTAATTCTTAGTTTTAAGCTCAGAACTCCCTCTTGTCAATATAGCGCCTTTTTTTATATGAATATGACTTTTCTTAAACAGAGTCCCAGTTTTCTGATTTTCATAGGAGAGTTTTAGTGTAGCTAAATGATATGATCCTAGGTGAGGATCAAGCCCTGGACTACTCTCCAATGATTGTGATCTCTAAATTTGATGGTTTGAGGTATTGCGGAATGAAAAGAATGAATATGGCGCGAGGAAATATGATGTAACGCGGGGAAAACGCCTTGACACTTCTAAGAGAGATGAAAGATCTCTTAGACTATCAACAGAAATAAAGAGCTTGTAATGAAAGGATATAATCCGAATTCACTAATCAATCTGGTGATCAAACGATTTAGAGAGAGTTTTAGAAATAAAAGGTTTGATAGATTGGAAAGAAAGACAAGAGCAATACATATAGAGTCTCGAACACATAGGAAATAACAAAGACAACTAAGACGACTTAAAGACTCAATGACTAAGACTTAGACTAGTTTGAATTTGAAAATAGGCTCCTCTCTTTCTTGATCGCATCTGGTGAACAAAATGGGCTAAGTTTCCATCAAGAGGCCTTTTGTGAAAGTGTTGTGAACAAGCCTCATTAAAAACCTTGTTTGGAAAACCCAATTGGGACAAAACCAAACGAAGGAAAAAAGAGCACAAGTCATAACACCTCTCTTGATGAACTCTTAAGTGGCTTGTATCACAACATGTGTAGTTGGATTAGCACACTTAAGATTGCCCTGAATGGTGTGTGATAGCTTGTGAAAAGCTTGCTTGAACTTCATTGCTCTTGATCTCGTCATTGGACCAATCGGAATATGCAAGTCTTTATCTTCTTCTATACTTGCTTCCTCGGGTTTCAGCTGCTCTTGGTCTTCATTCGATTCTGGTTCAGGCTCTCCTTGTTCTCCTTCAATCTCCTCCGTTCCTAAGCTGTTCTTGATCATATCACTAAAAGAATAAGAAAACAAGTAAATTATGCATCTCCTTCCATATTTAGGAGTCTCTACTTCCTATTTGTAAGATCAGAACTCTCTATTGTCAATATAGTGCCATTTTAGATCAGAATATGAATTTTCATGAACAGAGTCTCAGTTTTCTGATTTTCATAAGAGAGTTTAAGTGTAGCTAAAGGAATAAGAAAAAAAGTAAATGATGCATCTCCTTCCACATTTAGGAGTCTTTACTTCTTAGTTGTAAAATCAGAACTCCATCTTGTCAATATAGCGCCATTTTTGATCTGAATATGACTTTTCTTAAACAGAGTCCCAGTTT
>NW_006256374.1:2905-3859 GCF_000478725.1 Eutrema salsugineum | reverse complement strand
GACTATGTCCACAGTAGACCAAAAGGTGTTTGATGAAATTCCTGAAAGAGTTGTATTAGAGGTTTAAGCATTTGCTCCATGATGATGTCTTGTTATTTGCTTGAATGATCTTTTAGAGCTGTTTATTAATGCTCACTGATTCATATTTCACAGTTCATGATTTAATTTGAAAATGGATTAGGGTAGAGGTTAAAGCCTTCATGAGAGAATTAATCTAGATTAGAGTTTTTAATCATTTAAATCATGTCTCATCATTGTCATTAGCATTTCTATTTTAGCACCAAAGCACCCTGGCGAACCATCATGTCTAGAATATCATGCTTCCATCATCTCATATTCACATCACTTGTCATTTGCTTAGTTCTTGTTTGATCACTTGCTTAGTCATTATTCAATCAAAACCTCATCTGTTTACTTGAATTGAGAAACAGATCATATAGCTTAGTGTCTATCACCACATTCATGGATTAACAACCTCTTTTGTGCTATTTTGACAAGGGGATTGATAGCCCTAAGACCTAAAAAGTCTTGTCTATCAATTATATATTCTCCCCAGATTTCGTCTTGGTCATGCGAGTTGAAGAGAACAAAGACTGAATCGCATGAAGACTCGCGGTTTACACTGAAGGACTTAAGGCTCACAAGACTGTTTCTATGGCTGTGCGACTTGGGTATGCGACATGGAAAGCTCCTGACCAACTCGCACACTCGAGATTTTACCCATTAAAGCCGGGTCAGGACCTGGTTTGTTCCGGGATGACCCGGTTCGTTTTAAGACCTATATATAGTTTTTTAGGGTTTTACCCTAAGGACCAAGCTTTATTCCTTTTGTTTCTTGCCTCTTTTGTGAAAGACTCCCTTTCAGAAGAGAAATATAGATTTTTAAGAGTTATAATCAAGAGTGTTTGAGAGATATTTGTGTTAAAGCTGCAAATCCATCATATCCATCTTCTC
>NW_006256374.1:2007-2805 GCF_000478725.1 Eutrema salsugineum | reverse complement strand
GCTAGATCCTTGCACATCACTTGTGATCTAGAATCTGAGAATTTCATGCACCAAAGGTGTTTGTTGAATTCATGAAAGAGCTGTATTAGAGGTTTAAGCATTTGCTCCATGATGATGTCTTGTTATTTGCTTGAATGATCTTTTAGAGCTGTTTATTAATGCTCACTGATTCATATTTCACAATTGATGATTTAATTTGAAAATGGATTAGGGTAGAGGTTAAAGCCTTCATGAGAGAATTAATCTAGATTAGAGTTCGTAATCATTTAAATCATGTCTCATCATTGTCATTAGCAGTTCTATTTTAGCACCAAAGCACCCTAGCAAACTATCATGTCTAGAATATCATGCTTCCATCATCTCATATTCATATCACTTGTCATTTGCTTAGTTCTTGTTTGATCACTTGCTTAGTCATCATTCAATCAAAACCTCATCTGTTTACTTGAATTGAGAAACTGATCATATAGCTTAGTGTCTATCACCACATTCTTGGATTGACAACCTCTTTTGTGATATTTTGACAAGGGGATTGATAGCCCTAAGACCTAAAAAGTCTTGTCTATCAATTATATATTCTCCCCAGATTTCGTCTTGGTCATGCGAGTTGAAAAGAACAAAGACTGAATCGCATGAAGACTCGCAGTTTACACCTAGATAGGCATGCGGCTGACGTTGAAGACTTAAGGCTCACAGACTGTTCTATGATGTGCGACTTGGGTATGCGACATGGGAAGCTCTGACACTCGCACACTCGAGATTTACCCATTAAAGCGGTCAGACCCGGTTTGTTCCGGG
>NW_006256374.1:0-1018 GCF_000478725.1 Eutrema salsugineum | reverse complement strand
TGAATATCTCGCTTCCCATCCATCTCATATTCATATCACTTATCATTTTGCTTATTTCTTGTTTTGATCACTTGCTTAGTCATTAATTCAATCAAAACCTCCATCTGTTTTACCTTGAAATTGAGAAACTGATCCTATAGCTTAGTGTCTATCACCACATTCTTGGATTGACAACCTCTTTTGTGATATTTTGACAAGGGGATTGATAGCCCTAAGACCTAAAAAGTCTTTTCTATCAATTATATATTCTCCCCAGATTTCGTCTTGGTCATGCGAGTTGAAGAGAACAAAGACTGAATCGCATGAAGACTCGCGGTTTACACCTAGATAGGCATGCGACTGACACTGAAGGACTTAAGGCTCACAAGACTGTTTCTATGGCTGTGCGACTTGGGTATGCGACATGGGAAGCTCCTGACCAACTCGCACACTCGAGATTTTACCCATTAAAGCCGGGTCAGGACCCGGTTTGTTCCGGGCTGACCCGGTTCGTTTTAAGACCTATATATAGTTTTTTACGGTTTTACCATAAGGACCAAGCTTTATTCCTTTTGTTTCTTGCCTCTTTTGTGAAAAGACTCCCTTTCAAAAGAGAAATATTGATTTTTAAGAGTTTTAATCAAGAGTGTTTGAGAGATATTTTTGTTTAAAGCTGCAAATCCATCATTATCCATCTTCTGCATCTCCATTTCTCAACATTAATCATGCCAATCTTCTCAACTTGCAAAGGTTTAAGAAAAATTAGTATGATTAGTGAGTTGTCATCTTAATGAGGTTCTAGATGTGTAGGTTAGGGTGCTAAAGTGTTAGATTAGGAGTGCTTGGGGCTAGATTCATTGATTCATCTCTCTAAACAGCTGTTCTCTAGGCTAGATCCTTGCACATCACTTTTGATCTAGAATCTGAGAATTTCACGCACCAAAGGTGTTTGATGAAATTCCTGAAAGAGCTGTATTAGAGGTTTAAGCATTTGCTCCATGATGATGTCTTGTTATTTGCTTGAATGATCTTTTAGAGC
>NW_006256375.1:0-2790 GCF_000478725.1 Eutrema salsugineum | reverse complement strand
ACTATTCTTAAACAGAGTCCAGTTTTCTGATTTTCATAGGAGAGTTTAAGTGTAGCTAAAGGAATAAGAAAACAAGTAAATGATGCATCTCCTTTCACATTTAGCAGTCTTTACTTCTTAGTTGTAAGCTCAGAACTCCCTCTTGTCAACATAGTGCCATTTTTTTTATCCGAATCTGACTTTTCTTAGACTGAGTCCCAGTTTTATCCGAAGTAGAGTCCTAGTTTTCTGATTTTTATAAGAGAGTTTTAGTGTAGCGAAAAGAATAAGAAAACAAGTAAATTATGCATCTCCTTCCATATTTAGGAGTCTCTACTTCCTATTAGTAAGATCAGAACTCCCGCTTGTCAATATAATTCCATTTTGGATCAGAATATGACTTTTCATAAACAAAGTCTCAGTTTTCTGATTTTCATAGGAGAGTATAAGTGTAGCTAATGGAATAAGAAAACAAGTAAATGATGCATCTCCTTCCACATTTAGCAGTCTCTAATTCTTAGTTGTAAGCTCAGAACACCCTCTTGTCAACATAGTGCCATTTTAGATCAGAATATGAATTTTCATAAACAGAGACTCAGTTTTTCTGATTTTCATAGGAGAGTTTAAGTGTAGCTAAAGGAATAAGAAAAAAAGTAAATGATGCATCTCCTTCCACATTTAGGAGTCTTTACTTCTTAGTTGTAAGCTCAGAACTCCCTCTTGTCAATATAGCGCCATTTTTGATCTGAATATGACTTTTCTTAAACAGAGTCCCAGTTTTCTGATTTTCATAGGAGAGTTTTAGTGTAGCTAAAGGAATAAGAAAACAAGTAATGATGCATCTCCTTCCACATTTTGGAGTCTTTACTTCTTAGTTGTAAGCTCAGAACTCCCTCATGTCAATATAGCGCTATATTTGATCTGAATATGACTTTTCTTAAACAGAGTCCCAGTTTTCTGATTTTCATAGGAGAGTTTAAGTGTAGCTAAAGGAATAAGAAAACAAGTAAATGATGCATCTCCTTTCACATTTAGCAGTCTCTACTTCTTAGTTGTAAGCTCAGAACTCCCTCTTGTCAACATAGTGCCATTTTTTTTATCCGAATCTGACTTTTCTTAGACTGAGTCCCAGTTTTATCCGAAGTAGAGTCCCAGTTTTCTGATTTTTATAAGAGAGTTTTAGTGTAGCGAAAAGAATAAGAAAACAAGTAAATTATGCATCTCCTTCCATATTTAGGAGTCTCTACTTCCTATTAGTAAGATCAGAACTCCCGCTTGTCAATATAATTCCATTTTGGATCAGAATATGACTTTTCATAAAAAAAAGTCTCAGTTTTCTGATTTTCATAGGAGAGTATAAGTGTAGCTAATGGAATAAGAAAACAAGTAAATGATGCATCTCCTTCCACATTTAGCAGTCTCTAATTCTTAGTTGTAAGCTCAGAACACCCTCTTGTCAACATAGTGCCATTTTAGATCAGAATATGAATTTTCATAAACAGAGACTCAGTTTTTCTGATTTTCATAGGAGAGTTTAAGTGTAGCTAAAGGAATAAGAAAAAAAGTAAATGATGCATCTCCTTCCACATTTAGGAGTCTTTACTTCTTAGTTGTAAGCTCAGAACTCCCTCTTGTCAATATAGCGCCATTTTTGATCTGAATATGACTTTTCTTAAACAGAGTCCCAGTTTTCTGATTTTCATAGGAGAGTTTTAGCGTAGCTAAAGGAATAAGAAAACAAGTAATGATGCATCTCCTTCCACATTTTGGAGTCTTTACTTCTTAGTTGTAAGCTCAGAACTCCCTCATGTCAATATAGCGCTATATTTGATCTGAATATGACTATTCTTAAACAGAGTCCCAGTTTTCTGATTTTCATAGGAGAGTTTAAGTGTAGCTAAAGGAATAAGAAAACAAGTAAATGATGCATCTCCTTTCACATTTAGCAGTCTCTACTTCTTAGTTGTAAGCTCAGAACTCCCTCTTGTCAACATAGTGCCATTTTTTTTATCCGAATCTGACTTTTCCTAGACTGAGTCCCAGTTTTATCCGAAGTAGAGTCCTAGTTTTCTGATTTTTATAAGAGAGTTTTAGTGTAGCGAAAAGAATAAGAAAACAAGTAAATTATGCATCTCCTTCCATATTTAGGAGTCTCTACTTCCTATTAGTAAGATCAGAACTCCCGCTTGTCAATATAATTCCATTTTGGATCAGAATATGACTTTTCATAAAAAAAGTCTCAGTTTTCTGATTTTCATAGGAGAGTATAAGTGTAGCTAATGGAATAAGAAAACAAGTAATGATGCATCTCCTTCCACATTTAGCAGTCTCTAATTCTTAGTTGTAAGCTCAGAACACCCTCTTGTCAACATAGTGCCATTTTAGATCAGAATATGAATTTTCATAAACAGAGACTCAGTTTTTCTGATTTTCATAGGAGAGTTTAAGTGTAGCTAAAGGAATAAGAAAAAAAGTAAATGATGCATCTCCTTCCACATTTAGGAGTCTTTACTTCTTAGTTGTAAGCTCAGAACTCCCTCTTGTCAATATAGCGCCATTTTTGATCTGAATATGACTTTTCTTAAACAGAGTCCCAGTTTTCTGATTTTCATAGGAAAGTTTTAGTGTAGCTAAAGGAATAAGAAAACAAGTAATGATGCATCTCCTTCCACATTTTGGAGTCTTTACTTCTTAGTTGTAAGCTCAGAACTCCCTCATGTCAATATAGCGCTATATTTGATCTGAATATGACTATTCTTAAACAGAGTCCCAGTTTTCTGATTTTCATAGGAGAGTTTAAGTGTAGCTAAA
>NW_006256376.1:2055-3432 GCF_000478725.1 Eutrema salsugineum | reverse complement strand
GGTCATTGGTTAGGGTGTGTGTATGACAAAGTCACATCATCTTTTGGTAAGCTGTAAAGGAAAAAAAAATCATGGATTTTAGGGACATGAAAGTAAACTAAAAGGAAAATTGATAAAAGTTATAGATATGAATATACCGGTTTCTAAAAGAATTTATTTCAGGGAGATCAGGATCTGTCATCACAATGGAAGAACTATAACAATTGTCAATACTCCATACACCTAAATAATGAAATGTCTTGAAAGTTATATATATTTTAAAAAAACGATATTTTTTTTGTTAACAAAAACATTTGTTTCGTACCTTGATACAATCTTAACTTTCCGAATCTTAACACGAAACAAATGGTAGCATTAGTTGCATGTGTAGCAACACTCTCCAAACTTTCGGCATAATTCCCCCAGAGAACAAAATTCAGGCGCACATCACTAAAAGACAAAAAATATATTAGACGTCTTATTAACAATATTTAGGTGTCAAAGGGAATTAAAAAACCTGGTGTCACGAAGTGTCATTGTTAGACGTTTGGTCTGTTTTTTGTTAACGTTGAGAATCTCAACCTCACCAATACTAACAATTTGTCCAACAATATCTGTAAAATAAAAACATAAACCAATAATTAGATGTAATATGCTTTGGTTCATATTAGTAATGTATGCGAGATATAAATATACCATTTACCTATTAGAAAATCAGGATTCAACTTGCCCTCGTGAATATCAGCGAAGTTCACCAACTTCAACCCAAGAATTGTGGCATCCAGATCTTCAGAAGGTCTGATAGACGTCGTGGCAGCAAACTGGATCTTGTAAACATGAGAAGTAGTCCTGAACTTACCACCGTTGTGAGTGACTTGAAAATTAGTGATGATCTTAGTAGTTCCTTCCTCTAGAAGATTTTCAAATTTTTTTATGAACTGCTTCTTCATACTAACATGCATAGTTTGATTCTGCATGGCAATATAATAATAAGCAAAACGTTATATAATATATATATGATCAAAATGGAACAGTATGAATATCGAACAAACAAAGTACAAAACAATACCAGTTCATCGACAACGACCATCTCCATCGTCTCGATCCCATTCAAATACTGTTTCCACAACTTCAGTATCTTGACACGGATCCTCCATTGAGTTTTGAATGGCTTCAGGGCAGTGAGGAATGTGAAGGTCGACATCGCATACTTTGCAAGAGGGAGTATGTAAGCTAAATATTGCTTAGCTGGTGTGATGAATTTGATATCAACAGTGGTAACTATATATAGCGAAATGACGAATGTGGTGAGTCTAGGGTAAATCTTCGATACAATCTTTAGAAGAGGGAAAATATTGTAGGCGGTCATTATGATTTGAATTTGAAATGACGTTGAAA
>NW_006256376.1:0-1420 GCF_000478725.1 Eutrema salsugineum | reverse complement strand
TCAGAGGAAAGTATAAGGTGGAGTTATGATTTCTTCATTATTACGGTAATTAATTTTTTAAATTAAATGAACCGAGATTATGGGATCACGTATAACCGAGATTATGGGATCACGTATATTGACACATTAATATAAACAATATTGTAAATAAGATTTGAAATGTATGAAGCGCAAATATGGGCTCATGTATATTGGACTGAATATAATTATAATCATCATTTGTATAAATACATACCTCATTTGTATAATAGTAATTATGTAGAATAATAAAATTTGTACTTCTCAGAATGTTGATTTATGATAGGAATGTGAATATAAATTTTGCATAAAAATAAGAAAATAAAGATAGTAATAATTTAAATTTAAATTTTGTTAATCAATCGATTGCTTTGACAATTTAAATTAGTATATAGTTGTTTTGTGTTGAAAATAAGGTAGATGAGATGAAAATTATGCATGTATAAATCAAAAATTTTAAAAGAAGTCAGTTGAGCTAAATAAGGAAAACGAATAAAAAATTTAGTAAATAATAAATTAAATTCTAATTGGCGGAGGGATATAAATAAGGAAATAATCATAGGTGGAATATAATGAATTATTTAAAAGAAAAATGCTGAGAAAAATTGTGGGAGCGACACCTCAGCAAAATGGCCTCCAAATTCTTCCTGTTTAATGTATAGAGGATATAGTTTTTATGTCTTTTTATAACTATATATGATGTTTATTTTGATACTTTTTATGTTAAACTGCTAAAACATTCGTTGGTTTGCCAGTCAAAAATGTCTCGCAAACAGATCCGCTTTAAAAAGTTTAACCAGTCGTGCAAACCACTTAATAACGCTAAAAACCACAATCGTTTGCTTCCGCAAACTCCCGCACTCGCAACTGTAACTCCTGCGTTTAATTCAGTCAGGCCCTAAGTTAAGCAGGTAAGTAAATTTTTACAGTATTCTAAGTACCATTTCCAAAAATTACTTCATTGTTTTAAACAATATTCATGCATGAGCGTAACCTAAAACCCCCTAATATTAGTGGGTTTTTACCAGGTTTCACTATGATTTTTCAGTGCTTTTACTGTGTTTTTAAAGTCAAGTTTTTACAGGTTATTTGGACAAAAAGAACATATATATAAAGACAAACAAAAGAATCATTGGAAAATACTGAAGCATCATAAGTTCGTCATACTTTGAAAACTTTTCACTAATGGATCAAGCGCTATCGGACACTGAAAAAGATCAACAGTAATGAAGATAAGGGGAAAGAACATATTGTAGTAAAGCACGCAAGATGCTGTCTCATTAAAAAAATTTACTAGGAAAAGCATATGCGAAAAACCATAGTTAAGATAAAAAGAGTGCAGCGCGCATTTACTCCCTCTCATGTGTACATTTATCTAGATCTTGAGACGACATAATCCAAT
>NW_006256377.1:4583-5376 GCF_000478725.1 Eutrema salsugineum | reverse complement strand
TTCTTATTCCTTTGGATACACCTAAACTTACCAATGAAAATCAGAAAATTGGGACTCTGTAGAGGAAAAGTCATATTCTGATTCAAAATGGCACTATAATGACAAGAGGGAATTTTGAGCTTACAAATAAGAAGTATAGACTCCTAAATGTGGAAGGAGATGCATCATTTACATGTTTTCTTATTCTTTTGGATACACCTAAACTTACCAATGAAAATCACAAAACTGGGACTCTGTTTAGGAAAATTCATATTCTGATTCAAAATGGCACTATAATGACAAGAGGGAATTTTGAGCTTACAAATAATAAGTAGAGACTCCTAAATGTAGATGGAGATGCATCATTTACATGTTTTCTTAGTCCTTTGGATACACCTAAACTTACCAATGAAAATCAGAAAACTGGGACTCTGTTTAGGAAAAGTCATATTCTGATTCAAAATGGCACTATAATGACAAGAGGGAATTTTGAGCTTTACAAATAAGAAGTAGAGACTCCTAAATGTGGAAGGAGATGCATCATTTACATGTTTTCTTATTCCTTTGGATACACCTAAACTTACCAATAAAAATCGGAAAATTGGGACTCTGTTGAGGAAAAGTCATATTCTGTTTCAAAATGACACTATATGACAAGAGGGAATTTTGAGCTTACAAATAATAAGTAGAGAATCCTAAATGTTGAAGGAGATGCATCATTAACATGTTTTCTTATTCCTTGGATACACCTAAACTTACCAATGAATATCAGAAAATGGTACTCTGTTGAGGAAAGTCGTATCTGATTCAAAAT
>NW_006256377.1:2025-3239 GCF_000478725.1 Eutrema salsugineum | reverse complement strand
TTCGGTTTAGGAAAAGTCATCTTCTGATTCAAAATGGCACTATAATGACAAGAGGGAATTTTGAGCTTACAAATAATAAGCAGAGACTCCTAAATGTAGATGGAGATGCATCATTTACATGTTTTCTAATTCCTTTGGATACACCTAAACTTACCAATGAAAATCAGAAAATTGGGACTCTGTTGAGGAAAAGTCATATTCTGATTCAAAATGGCACTATAATGACAAGAGGGAATTTGGAGCTTACAAATAATAAGCAGAGACTCCTAAATGTAGGATGGAGATGCATCATTTACATGTTTTCTTATTCCTTTGGATACACCTAAACTTACCAATGAAAATCAGAAAACTGGGATTCTGTTTAGGAAAAGTCATATTTTGATTCAAAATGTGCACTATATTGACAAGAAGGAAATTTTGAGCTTTACAAATAAGAAGTAGAGACTCCTAAATGTGGAATGAGATGGGTCATTTACATGTTTTCTTATTCTTTTGGATACACCTATACTTACCAATAAAAATCATAAAACTGGGACTCTGTTTCGGAAAAGTCATATTCTGATTCAAAATGGCACTATAATGACAAAAGGGAATTTTGAGCTTTACAAATAAGAAGTAGAGACTCCTAAATGTGGAAGGAGATGCATCATTTACATGTTTTCTTATTCCTTTGGATACACCTAAACTTACCAATGAAAATCAGAAAATTGGGACTCTGTTGAGGAAAAGTCATATTCTGATTCAAAATGGCACTATAATGACAAGAGGGAATTTTGAGCTTACAAATAAGAAGTATAGACTCCTAAATGTGGAAGGAGATGCATCATTTACATGTTTTCTTATTCTTTTGGATACACCTAAACTTACCAATGAAAATCACAAAACTGGGACTCTGTTTAGGAAAATTCATATTCTGATTCAAAATGGCACTATAATGACAAGAGGGAATTTTGAGCTTACAAATAATAAGTAGAGACTCCTAAATGTAGATGGAGATGCATCATTTACATGTTTTCTTATTCCTTTGGATACACCTAAACTTACCAATGAAAATCAGAAAACTGGGACTCTGTTTAGGAAAAGTCATATTTCTGATTCAAAATGTCACTATAATGACAAGAGGGAATTTTGAGCTTTACAAATAAGAAGTAGAGACTCCTAAATGTGGAAGGAGATGCATCATTTACATGTTTTCTAATTCCTTTGGATACACC
>NW_006256377.1:0-802 GCF_000478725.1 Eutrema salsugineum | reverse complement strand
AACTTACCAATGAAAATCAGAAAATTGGGACTCTGTAGAGGAAAAGTCATATTCTGATTCACAATGGCACTATAATGACAAGAGAGAATCTTGAGCTTTACAAATAAGAAGGAGAGACTCCTAAATGTGGAAGGAGATGCATCATTTACATGTTTTCTTATTCCTTTGGATACACCTAAACTTACCAATGAAAATCGGAAAATTGGGACTCTGTTGAGGAAAAGTCATATTCTGTTTCAAAATGACACTATAATGACAAGAGGGAATTTTGAGCTTACAAATAATAAGTAGAAAATCCTAAATGTTGAAGGAGATGCATTATTTACTTGTTTTCTTATTCCTTTGGATACACCTAAACTTACCAATGAATATCAGAAAATTGGGACTCTGTTGAGGAAAAGTCATATTCTGATTCAAAATGGCACTATAATCACAAAAGGGAATTTTGAGCTTACAAATAAGAAGTAGAGACTCCTAAATGTGGAATGAGATGCGTCATTTACATGTTTTCTTATTCTTTTGGGTACACCTATACTTACCAATAAAAATCATAAAACTGGGACTTTGTTTCGGAAAAGTCATATTCTGATTCAAAATGGCACTATAATGACAAAAGGGAATTTTGAGCTTTACAAATAAGAAGTAGAGACTCCTAAATGTGGAGGGAGATGCATCATTTACATGATTTCTTATTCTGTTGGATACACCTATACCTACCAATAAAAATCTGAAAACAAGGACTCTGTTTAGGAAAAGTCATATTCTGATTCAAAATGGCACTATAATGACAAAAGGGAATTTC
>NW_006256378.1:0-14268 GCF_000478725.1 Eutrema salsugineum | reverse complement strand
CACCCAGACTGCTTATATAATCTGTTTTATTTTTTTAAAAAGATAAAAAATACATTTAGTAAAAATAAATATTTTCGAATGATACCGTTTACTCTGTTTTAATTTCAAATATTTCAATAACACAAATGATGCAAGATGACAGTTTGATATTTTCAACACATTCTCGAAATTTACAAAAATATAGTGACAGATTCCATCAATTGGTTATGTTTTAATTAATAAGACTTTCCATCCGCGCAAGGCGCGGACAAACTACCTAGTAATTTATATACATTAAAAATAACAATATCTATTTTAAAATTACAAATTTGAAATCAAAATTATTTTTTATTAATTTTAAAATTAAAAATTATGATTTAGTTATATAGTAGACTTCATAAGCTTTGTTGGAAGTCTACTAGTAGACTTCGTCAGGGTTTAAATCGTAATTAGGACATCCATTTTTTGTTTGGTCATATATGTTTATATTGTCTTTTCACTACCATTTTAGGTTATTTTTGTCAAATGTTGTATCAGATGTCTATTTTTGTATTCAAAATCAATTTTTAGGTCATTTTTAGCAAAAATCCCATAATTTAATACATTTTTTAAGTCCCAAATTATTTTTCAGTGTGATTTTTATATCGATAATTAATAATTTAATAAATTAATAGAATATTGCAATCTATATACTTATTTGTGTAGTGATTTGCTTATGTGTTGTGTTCATAATGATTTTCACAGCTTTTTGCTTACGTGTTAGCTCCAGAATGAATTTTGGCTGTAAAAAAATCTGTTTAACCCTATTTTGCAATTACGTGTCATTTTTTATTATTTTTATCTGATGATGTGTAAAAAAAACTTAAAACAAACCTATCTAAACTATTATGGTTTAATGTTTAATGTCATAGTCAGTCAACCAGTTTTTAAAATTATATATAACCGAAATTTAAAACATAATTAACAAAAACATTTTTTTATTAAAAAAAAATAAAATCTATATCTCTTAATGTTTACCATTTCTTATGTTTCCAAAATTTGAAAAAAAATCTAACAAAAATGTTAAAAAACAAAAAATAGAAACTATTTAAAAAGTAATAGAATGTCATTTCAAAACAAAAAAAAAACTGAAATTTAAAAAAAAAAAACTCTAGCAAAAAAGTTTAAAAAAAGAAAATACATATATATCTAACTAATAGAATTGCGGTATATGTGATGTTTAAAACACATAAAACAGTGATCAAAATGGAATAGGTTCATACAATACTTCAAAACATTATATCTAAAATACATAGAACAGTGATAAAAAAATCTCTAAACTATTTAAACTAAATTATTTGGATACTATTATGTTTTTATTTACTCTTTTATATTCTATATTGTTTTTACGATCATGTCTTCCAACATTAAAATGCATGGAAATATAACAAATAAACATACTCAAAAATAAAAAACAAGTGAATTCAAACTACTATTAAATTTTCAAATAATCAAATAATCAAATAAAAATTATATCAACTTGTGCAAAACGCGGAAAAGTTAACTAGTTCTAATATTATTAATTTATATAGGTTTAACTATATATATATATATATATATATTTGTGGAACAAAATTGAGTGGAATTGAATATTTCTTTGGATCATTCCTCAAGAATTCTACCATTTATATTATTATGTACGTTTTTATCATTTTGTACAGCGCAACAATTTGGAGTACTGAGAGTTTAGAAATAAAAATGGCGATTACAAGTGATCAAAATGTTCTCAACAAAGTTCGAATCTCATCAAATATGATTCTACAACTATTCATTTTCGCACTAACCGAAAAAAATGTTTTTGAGAACAGAAAAAAAAGTTCACGAAAATAAAGATTCAATAGATATCAATACTATATTAACTTCAAAATTCGTACGTGGCAACATATAATTATTGGACAATAAATTCAATAGTGACCTAAGATTTGAAATGAATCTGACTCAGACGAACACGTTTTATTCAACCTTTCTTGTACACATCGAAGAGCACCTTCCATTTTCTTTTTCAACAAAGCGTTTCTTATCCGGATTCCATGTAAACAACCCAACAGGAGAAAGACACTGAAGAGGCTAAAAACAGAAAACGTTTTTTTTTCTGCCTGAGATAATTGAAATTCTAATTTTCTAAAGTAGTGTTTTATATAATTTTACGTTCAGTAAGTTCATGAACGTGGTTTTCGTTTAACTAGGGATTTTCCGCGCTACGCGCGGTTTTTTTTTTAAATATATATATTTTCTTTTTAGTATAAATAAAATTTTTATAGTTTACACAAAAATGTAAACATAAATGTGTAATATTCTTTTGTGTTTTAGATATATATATATATATTTTTTGATATTATCAAATATAAATTATAAAAACAAATATATAGACAATGTTATAGCAAACAATTCTACTGATCTATATGATGATCTATTTGCACCATTCTCATGATAGAGCACTTTATATTTGCATTATTAGAAATCTCTTGAAAAATTGTCTTCTTCTAATTTCATTTCTTTTAATCGAACTTCATATTTTTGGTGGAAAACCATTAATAAACTCTTGGTCAAACCACCGGATGGAAGGGACTTCCACATATGTATATTGCTTTTTTCTGTAAAACGGTATAGAACCAAATAAATATGGAGGATTTGCAAAAACAATTTTTATTTTTAGTGGTTTTCTTATCTTAACACTGGATGTTACCATGTAACAAATAACTAAAAGAATTTAGTTCACAGTATCAACTATCCAGTAGTTTTGTTAGAATATTCACATGTTACTTCACTGTTGTTGTACACACTTACTGTGTGTTGTTGGACACATTTACTGTATAATTAATCAAACTCATGTATTTTTTTTGGATTTTTGTTCCTATTTTTTCTTTCTTTCATACACATTAAAAATAGATCATTCTTCACTTTTTAACTAACACCTTCGAAAGTTTGTATATGTTAATAAATTTTCTTTCCCGTAATGTTAATATTTTTACGTTTTGCAAGACTGCATTATTCCAATGCATATAATTCTTCACTGTTATCATTTTATAGAATAATCTGAGAGAAACAATACTTACTATTTTCATTTTTTAATGGGAAGAATTTTTTAGTTAGTCAAAGTTTTTAGCGTTCACAAAAGTAGAGAATATATAGTAGGATACATGATTCAAACATCAGTTGGTTTTCTTCGTTTGTAAAAGTTTGCATTTTCTTTCCACTTATGATCAAAGTTATGAACATAAATTTTATATACATTGCTCATATATGACTTATTCAAACTAGATATTTTGTTTTGCATCAAATTAGAATTTCAAACGGTGAAGTTTAAAAATTCTTATTGGTTAGTATGTTTTAGACTAACTTTTATAATGTCACAGTTCTAACTAAGAATCTTTCGGTAATTATTATTTTGAAAATACAACTGATGTTATTGTACTAAGCAATTAAATTAAATTTGTAATGTCTTGATTTCTAAAATACTTTAAAAGAAATTACATGTCTAACTAATATTTGTTTTCCCCTGAAGTTTTCATTTGTTTTGCAGATGTGGATGTTTCCGAAAATGATATAATATTACATCACAGTATTATTTCTGTGAGGAACTGAACTTTTAATTTATTTGCCAGCCCATTCCATAATATTCTGGATGTTGATTGTTGTTTGTACGAGTTCCAGCCAGTCTCATAGAAGATGAGCCGGGAAAATAAAGAACTTACTTTTTTTTGAACTTAGCCTAGCGATCTTCAATATTATAAACATGAAAAATTCATTTGACCATATATATAGAGTAGATTGATATGAAAATGTAAAGCTTTTCTACTTCTCTTCTCTCTTGAAAGAGTAGATGGGCACTCATGCTATGCGGAAGCATGGTGTTACACTGTATTTACTCGGATTCTAACATCTCTAAAGTTTATGTACTGAATGAATACTGTCTCTGATTTTCACTTGGCGAAATCACCAGCATTTATCTCACACCTTGGCGAATCATAACACGCATAATCCAAATTCAACAAAGTCATCGACAACCCTGCAAAGTAGAAAATCATTTGAAAATTTCACTTAAACCAAGTGTGAAAAAAGTTTGGAGAACATTAAGGAATTAAAAATGATGATATTTTTCATTTTAAAAAAGACAGATTGGAGTGTAAGGCAATGAAAGCCACATATAAGAAAACAGTCTAAACATGAAATAAAAAAATCCAACCTAAAACTTAAAATGTCGATTCTGGAAGACTTTTGTTTGCCTTTTGCTTTCCTTGTCGCAGGAAATATACCTTATCCTCTTTTAATTCTTAATCACAATGAGTGTCTGTTTTTGATTTTCGATCTATTATGCTGAAGATTAGGTAAATCAAAATAAGGTTGACCATACAAAGTATAGCTAGTGCACCTTGAGCTACTCTTGTACGTTTTCATATTGGCTTAATGCAGCGATATAAAACCAAAAAACAAAATAAATCGAACTAAATCAACTTAAAGGTGTGACATACCATCCTTTAGATGTGAATCGGCATGTTGTAGCCCTATAGACTGGGGTTTAAAGTAGTGAAGCTTTATCTGAGAATTTATCGAGCAAACCATTAAGCAAAGATATTAGTGTGGGTTACTCAATATTCTCAATTAGTCCTGCTAAAGAAGCCATGTTAAGAGAAGCAAACATGATTGTATCAATGACTCAATGAGAGAAGGAGAGACTGAGTCACCTGAAAGCTGTTTTTGCGGTGAATCAAATATCCTTCAATTAAACCTGATAGTTGTTGTCTCATTGGAGGACGTACTTCATGTTTACCGTGGTCTTAATTTACTTTCATGGTAAAGAGTTGTAGTGAGGTCCCATCTGCAACTATTTCCACCGATGAAATCTTGCTGCAGCAATCTATCGAGTAACTCATATGAGCAAAGTTAAAAAAAAAAAGAAAAAAAAAGCATTTAGAAACTATCTGAAAGCTATGAAGGCGCCTTCACAGAAACTTGGATTTCAACTCATAGGTATAAGGATGATGATTAGTACATGCATGATGGAGGCGGCTTCACGAGAACTTAAATTGATAAAGGTGGTCGTACGAAAGGTGATCCTCTTTGGGCCTGTGTGCGATTCCCACATCTCCTCCGCCTCATTTAGTCAACGCGACGTCCAACTTTGTCTGGCTGTGGTTGGTTGATTATGTCTGTTGGAAGGTAGTCTCTGACTGCATGAGGATTAAATTGTGTGAGAAAAAGAAGAAAGTTGCGATGAGGGAAGAGAATCGATAATTTTGCTCACCAGGTATGGAAATTTAAAAGACATACGTTGTTGAGCAGTAAAGAGAATGTTTCAATGTTTTTCTTTACATTAGGCGTTTCAGATTTTTAGTTTTTTTTTTAAAGGGATTGTTATTTGATTCAATGTTCAAAAAGCATGCTGATGTGGTTACTTGAGACAAAATATTGAGAATCTGATGTGGACACTCTCTGAAGCCTCAAATAGCTATTTTTATTAAAGTAGATTCTTACAGTTAGTTAATAAAAACTCATTATAACAAAAAATAATAAAAAAAACTCATTATATTAAGGGAAAAACTATTAACTTATTGTTTCCATAAGCAGTGTATATATACATTACATAACTAATGTATCAGAAATCCTAATGGGCCATGAGACATTAACCTGATGGTTAATGGGTCGGTTACTAGAAGTCCATTTGTTTATAACACTCCCCCTTGGACAAGGTAACCGTGCTTGTCACAAAACCGGGATCTCTATAATGCGCTAGGGAACGTTGCTTCATTAAAACCTTACCAGGAAAACCCAGTGGGAAAAACCATGGTGAAGGAAAAAGAGTACAACACGCATTACTCCCCCTGGTTTAGGCATCACTGTAGATCTCTAAGTCTACGCATTCCTATCTGATGAATGAGCTTCCGGAGTGTAGAAGTCAGTAATGATTTAGTGAATAGATCGGGCTGAATTTTCGCTTGATCGGACTTGCTGAACCTTGACCTGACCATCCTTCTGTAGCTCATGAGTGAAGAAGAATTTGGGCAGAATATGCTTCGTCCGGTCACCTTTGATGTAGCCGTCCTTGAGTTGAGCGATACAAGCTGCATTGTCTTCATACATCACCGTAGGCTCCTTATCTTCGTCCATACCACAATCTGATCGGATATGCTGAGTCATGGACCGCAACCAAACACACTCTCTACTAGCTTCGTGAATGGCCAAGATTTCCGCATGGTTGGATGAGGTAGCGGCAATAGTCTGCTTCATGGATCTCCAAGATATGGCTGTTCCTCCATGCGTGAAAACATAACCGGTTTGAGACCGGGCACAGTGCGGATCTGACAAATATCCTGCATCAGCAAAACCAACTAGACCATCCTTGTTATGGTTAGAATAAAATAATCCCAAGTCCTTAGTACCTTGAAGGTATCTAAGGATGTGCTTAATACCGTTCCAGTGCCTTTGAGTTGGACACGAACTAAAGCGAGCTAAGAGGCTCACGGCAAAGCAGATGTCTGGTCTAGTGTGACTAGCCAAGTACAGTAATGCTCCTATGGCACTGAGGTATGGCATTTCAGGACCGAGGATTTCTTCATCGTCCTTCTTTGGACCGAATGGATCACTATCCAATCCAAGGCTCCTCACAACCATTGGGCTGGTCAATAGGTGGGCCTGGTCCATATTGAATCTCTTGAGTACCTTTTCAGTGTATGCCAATTGATGCACAAGGATTCCGTCATTGACGTACTCAAGTTGTAATCCCAAACAGAATTTTAGTTTTGCCTAGGTCTTTCATTTCAAACTCTGCTTTTAAGCATTCAACTGTTTGGGCGATTTCACCAGATGTTCCGAGGATGTTCAAGTCATCCACGTATACTGCTATGATTACAAATCCTTTGTTTTGATATTTTCTGATGAAGATGCATGGACTGATCGGATCGTTTTCGTAGCCTTCTCTGATGAGATATTCGCTTAACCGGTTATACCACATACGTCCGCTTTGTTTCAGTCCATATAAGGATTTGTTCAGCCTAATGCAGTGTTTATCACGAGATGCATGCTTATCTTTGAGCTCAATACCATCTGGTAATCTCATATAGATTTCACTGTCCAGTGGTCCATAAAGATATGCGGTTACAACATCCATTAACCGCAAATCTAAGTTTTCTCTTATGGCCAGACTTATGAGGAATCAAAATATAGTTGCATCCACCACTGGAGAATAAGTCTCCTCATAATCGATTCCGGGTCTCTGTGAGAATCCTTGTGCTACAAGGCGTGCCTTGTATCTAACGACTTCGCCGAGTTCGTTTCTTTTACGCACAAAGACCCATTTGTTTCCCACTGGTTTAACATCGAATGGTGTCCTTAAGATCGGACCAAACACATTCCGTTTCTTTAAACTATTCAACTCCACGTTTATGGCTTCTTTCCATTTCAGCCAATCTGATCTACGAGTGCACTCAATTATAGACGTGGGTTCTAGATCCTCTTGCGTGTGCGCAATCTCAAGTGCTACCTTGTATGCAAAAGTTTCATTGATGTCAACATCTTTTCTGTTCCATAGAGAACCGAATATGATATAATTGATTGAGATCTCATTATTATCAATCCCTTCAGAACCTTGAGTTTTGGCGTCCCAAACCTCTTGAGATGGTTTGATAGGGTAAGTATCAGCTGAGGCTGTATCCGTGTTCTCTTGAATCCCGGTTTCAATCATTGCACCTTTCTTTGATTTCCGGGGATTCTTATCTTTGGAACCTGGTGGTCTGCCACGTTTCTTACGTGCGTCAGACTCTGTAGCAACTTGACTTTTCCCTGAGGGGACATCTATTCGTACTGGTGCATTACAAACTGGTATGTACGATTTGGTAACTTTGTTCGGGTCAGCAAAGGAATCTGGCAATTGATTAGCTAGCTTTTGTAAATGTATAATTCTTTGGACCTCTGAATCACATTCTAGAGTCCGAGGATCTTGCCATTGTGTGGATGTTTGATTCCATGAAAGTTCTTTTACCAGCTTGTCTGTCTCACCACCTAATCTAGGATATACCGATTCATCAAATCGGCAATCTGCATATCTGGCTTTAAACAGATCTCCTGTAGTTGGCTCGAGATATTTTATGATGGTGGGAGAATCAAAACCAACATATATTCCCATCCTCCTTTGAGGTCCCATTTTAGTCCTCTGTGGTGGTGCAATGGGTACATAGACTGAACACCCAAATGTTTTAATATGGGAGACGTCTGGCTCATGACCCGTTAGCAATTGGGATGGTGAATATTTGTGCTCACTAGATGGTCGTATGCGTATTAGTTCAGCGGCATGTAAGACTGCGTGTCCCCAAGCTGAGACCGGGAGTTGTGACCTCATGAGTAATGGTCTAGCAACCCATTGAATTCGTTTAATGAAGGATTCAGCTAATCCATTTTGTGTATGGACATGTGGAACGGGATGTTCAACACTTACCCCCATGGACATACAATATTCATTAAACGCTTGGGAAGTGAATTCACCAGCATTATCAAGACGTATAGTCTTTAATGGGAAGTCTGGAAAATGGGCTCGTAATCTGATGATTTGGGCCAATAACCTAGCAAAAGCCTGGTTCCTAGAAGAGAGCAGACAGACATGCGACCAGCGGGTCGATGCGTCAATGAGGACCATGAAATATCTGAATGTCCCACAAGGTGGGTGAATTGGTCCACATATGTCTCCTTGGATTCTTTCCAGAAAGTTCAAGGTCTCTTTAGACACTTTGACTGGTGAAGGTCGGGTAATCAGTTTCCCTTGTGAGCAAGCTGTGCACTTGAGGTGCTGAGGGAAAATACCATTTGGTTTAAGGCTGTGCCCTTTAGAATTCTGGACTAATTTACGCATCATGTTCGCACCGGGATGACCCAGGCGATCATGCCAAATAGTGTAATCTAAAAACCGTACTTTGATAGCAGCATTAGCCTCAATCATACTGACTTTAGCATGGTAAATGCCAGTAGATACGGCGGGTATAGTTTCAAAAACTTGTTTATGGCCATTTATCATTTTAGTGATAATTAAAAACTCTTTGTTCCCTTCATCCTGAGTTTCGATATGGAAACCATTCAATCTTATGTCTTTGAAACTCAATAGGTTTCTCTTAGAACTGGGTGAGTATAAGGCATCAGAGATGTCTAGATATGTGTCATTTGATAACAACACATTAGCTTGGCCATGGCCCTCTATTAGGCTCGAACTACCCGCTATAGTGCTAATGTTTGCGGTTTTGATTACTAAATTTATGAAGTAATTCTTGTCTTTTAGAATGGTGTGGCTCGATCCACTATCCACAATGATATTCATATTGTCTTGCATATCTTTATTAAACAAGAATTATAATTCAATAACATGCAAAAATGAGATGTAAATAAAATATTACTCCATAAATTAAAATGTAAAAGCAAAAGGTCTTAAAAATCCAAAGTAAAGACAATAAATCCCAAAAAACAAAAGATAAAAGTTTAAGGAGTAATGAAAAACAAATTCAGATTTTTGAGATCAATCAAGGAGGTCGGAGAGCTCATAATCCATGCCATCAATCTTATCATCCTTTGAGTCATCTTCATTGACTTGATGAACCAGGTTAGCCTCATGATTATCTTTCCCATACTTCTGGAGCTCAGCAAGATATTTGGGAGTACGGCAGATCTTGACCCAATGATTAGTCATTCCGCATCTTGAGCAAGGAGTTGGTCTAGATGAACTGCCTGTTTGGGTCGGTTTGTTGATACCACGACCCTTACCCCGACCAAAACTGAGGTTAGGTCGGTTTTCTTGGTTCGGTCTACCGCGTCCTCTGCCGCGCAGTCCATATCCATTTCCACGTCCACGTCCACGATCTGAGGATCTGTTACGTTGGACGAAGTTGGACTCTTTTCTGGTTCCTTCTGGCAATGGGGCTGATCCTGGAGGCCGCATGGCACTGTTCCTCAACAGAAGCTGATTGTTCTTCTCAGCAAGCAGTAAGCAAGATATCAAATCCTCATAGGTGCTATGATTCATGGCACGGTATTGTTGTTGGAGAACAACATTGGGAGTGCCAAAAGTAGAGAATGTTTTCTCTAGCATATCCTTATTAGTGACCTCCTCGCCACATAGTTTTATGAGTGCAACTATCCGAAAGAGTTCGGAATTGAATTCTTCGACGGATTTGAAATCTTTGAACCGTAGGTTCTTCCAGTCGAACTTGGCTTGGGGCAGTATGACCGTTTTCTGATGGTCATATCGCTTTTTCAGTGCCACCCAAAGTTCGAGTGGATCCTCAAGAGTGAGGTATTGTTGCTTGAGAGACTCAGCGAGGTGATGGCGGATAATAAATATCGCCGAGTACCGTTCTGTTTGAGTCGCGGTGTTGGGATCTTTGATGCATTCACCCAGACTTTTTGAGTTGAGGTAGATCTTGGTGTCAAGGGCCCATTTGAGGTAGTTATCTCCGGAGACAGTGAGTGCCTCATATTCGACCTTCTGAATGTTTGACATCTGAAACATATAATAATTTATGTTAAATAATCAATAGTATGAGACTATGATCATTGGAATAAGGGATTTAAGGTATTCTTGGGAAAACTTTCCATTTCAGGAAACTTGCTATTTTAGGAAACTTGCTATATAAGGGAACTCTAAAATCGAACCTTAGGGTTTATAACCTAGCCGGTTTACTAGTGTTTCCAAATTTAGCTCTAATAGATAAACTAATTTGAAATTAATTTTTTTTTTTTTAGATTGATTTTGGAAACTAATTTGAAATTAACCGATTAAGCTTAAACCGATCGGATTGATCGATTAAACAACAAAACCGGTTAAATTAGATTTAATTTTAGAAACCGGTTATTAGGGTTATTAATCGGTTAAGGGATTAAACTAAACGGATTTACTAGGGTTTAATTTTTATTAGGAAAAACCGATCGGTTTAAACTTAAACCCTATCGATTTAGGATTAGAATTTATCGGTTTATAAACGGTTTAGGTGGATCGATTGGTTTAGAGTTTAAGGGGTCGATTGGTTTAGGATTTAGGAGCTTGCATGGACCGGTTTTAGGGTTTTCAAGGATCGGATCTAAGATAAATAACCGATCGGTTTAGGATTTAAACCGATCGATCTCGGTTTAACGATAGACAAACCAAAACGATTTTAGATCTAGGGTTTTGCAAAGATTTAGGTTTCGGTTTGCAAGGAATTTTAGTGTTTGGTTTAGATGATGCTAGGACCGATCGGTATAGGGTTTGAACAAAGCATTAGGGTTTAGATAATACCTTTTCGCCAAATGGATTTCTGACCGGCTTATGATCTGGGAGCTAAAGATCACAGATATCTACTGGAAACTCCTGAGAATGATGGCCAGAAGGGAGGACGAACAGCTGCTACAATGGAGGAACCACCGCTTGGAAAGAATCACCCGCTAAGGTGGGACAGCGCCGATTGTTTTGAGTCTTGAGGGCGCGTCTGGTGTCGGATTGAGGAGCGGTTTTCACCACTAGATTCTTCTCTTCCAGGGCTTCAAAATGATATGTAGATCGCCTTATAACTCCTTGTATTTTGAGAGATATGATCGTTTGAAGTTGAGCTTCGTGCTGATAACGTATTAAGGGAAAAACTCTTAACTTATTGTTTCCATAAGCAGTGTATATATACATTACATAACTAATGTATCAGAAACCCTAATGGGCCATGAGACATTAACCTGATGGTTAATAGGTCGGTTACTAGAAGTCCATTTGTTTATAACACATTATATTTTATCATGCATGTTTACACAAAAATTCTATTGGAGATACAAAGGACTGGATCACAATATTTTTTTTAAAACCTAGTATGTGCTGATGGACTAATTGTCCTTAGCCGTGGTTTGTGGGTTCTCTATAGAACAACAGGGTGCATTTAAAAACACAAAGATAGGGAATTGTAACATGAGACCATGTAACTTTTGACAGGTGATATATAGTTACCTGAAGATAACAAAAGGGGCTGGGAACTTATTTACCCAATGTGACTACAAAGGTCGCAAATGCACTTTTGTTGATGGTGGACAATTTCAGAACTCACCAGAAGTTGGAAATGTTGTGGTATATATATCGAGTGGATGTGGTGCACTGGTGCTGAACAAAAAAAAGCCAAGGGTAGATAAAGGGTACACTCATAAGATAAGCAAGATAGCATTTGTGGATGCGCTTTTGGAATCATTTCATCGGAAATGATATGGCGCATCTTCTAAATTGGGATCCACCAGAATGTGCATTATATATATTGTATGTGTATTGCCATGTTATTGTTGGGCTTGTTCTATTACATTATGCACAATAAAAAAGTTCATTGCCATTTTCATGACATGAATACTGAGTGATGAGCCTATGATAAGCATGACATAGTGTAACTGTAATGTATAATAATTAGATACTGAGAGATCCACACTGTAACGTCTCCGTCTCGTCATACGAACGATAAATGAAAGTAACGTCATTTAAAACCGATTTAGTTCTGCTTGAGTATATGTTTTCTAAAATGCATGTTCTATCTTTAGAATATTAGAGAAAGACCCTCGGATCTTTGTTCAAATGATATTTAGAGTGACATCTATAAAAAAAACCACATGTTTGAATGGATTTGAAAATCCGAATGTTTGGTATTAAGACCATCCACAGATCCACTAATCCCACTTCTCGCGCGGCTTTTCATAGTAACCATGTGTATTACCACCATGAGACCAATGTGTCCTTTACGTTCCTGCACACGTACACAATCTTGCAAGGAGAGTCCTTGAGGGTCTCGTGCATCGCGTCCAGTGGCATGTGAGTCGAGAACAGCCTCGGAACTGATGAGTACTTGGTCAGGTCAGGACTCGAGCTTTCAATATATAAACCGAGCTCAAAGTATGGTACAATCCTCTGAGGATTATGAGATAGTAGAGGATGATGATCAGAGGAATGGTTCTTTGATCTCTCGAGGAGGGCGACTGTGAGGGCCTTGAGCCAAGTGGTGCCTGATTTGGGGTAGGAAGCAAGGATTATATCCGTGTCTTGCGGTTGAAAACCTCGCTGGAAATTAAGAACGCCTTGGAGAGTGTTGTAGTAATACCAACATCCTTGAAACCTACACATCTTGTTCCCATGGGAATCTGTGTGTGAAGGAAGAGAAGAGATCAAACTCTTGGTTTCTTCGCTTATCTTGTCGTCTCTTACGTTGACCGGAAGCTTCTCTTTCAGATCCATTTGTTTTGTTGGTCCTTGTTACCAAAATATGTGTTTAAGCTTCAAACGAAAACGTATATATATATATATATATATATATATATATATATATATAAGCCAAGATACTAAAAAAATAATATTTTGCTGCTAATAAAAACATTGCGGTTAAGTAAAAACAAACCTAATTAAAATTGCTGTTAAGTAAAAAAAAACTAATTAAAAATTGTTGTTAAGAAAAAAAAAACTTAGTTAAGATTGCTGTTTGCCAAAAAAAAAAAAAACAAAACCTAATTTAAATTGCTGTTAAGAGAAAAACAAACCTAATTAAAGTCTTCTGACGCTTAACTCATTAGGCGATGCTGCGGTTGCTCTTAGATTTAATTATATAGTGTAGCTTGAGCATTCATTTCTTAACAAGAATTGCATGCTTCATGATTTCATCTCTAGAATATTAGTGAATATCTCTTGAATCTTGCTTAAATGGTGCTTAGAGTAATATCTATACGAAAGTAACTAGGTTTGGATACCGGGTATCAGAAGGATATGGTATTAATACCATTTACTTCGAAGTAATTCTAGGTGTTTTGTAGAATTCCACATGTATAGTAGCTGGTTTTCCTATCAGCACAGTTTCAAAACATGCACATGGACTACGTATGTAGGCGTAATGATGTCGCAAGTATTATTTTCTTGCAGAGGTTTGCGTGAAGTTTGTCATTGTTTTTGTACAAGGTGCGCTAGTCCTTCATGCGCTTAGTCGATTTCGAGCTTCACTTGATAGACATGCGAAAATTGACTTTCCGTAAGATCCTCTACGAGTCTACGGTCTACATGTCACACTACGATTGGCAAATACTTTACAGCTATATATATATATATACTCAAAATATAAAATCATATTATAAAAGTAAATGTTAAAAAAAAAAAAAATTCAATACATAACATTAATTGTAAAGTATTAAACGCTTCATATAAAAAGTGATCGTTAATATATATATATATATATATATATATATATAAAGCTTTCCAGAGTACGATTAGTGTTCGGAAAGTGAAAGAATAGGATT
>NW_006256379.1:2240-3373 GCF_000478725.1 Eutrema salsugineum | reverse complement strand
TGGCACTCTCTTTAGGAAAGTCATATTCTGATCCAAAATGGAACTATATTGACAAGTGGGGTTCTGAGAATAGAAATAGGAGGTAGAGAATCCTAAATGTGGAAGGAGATGCATCATTTCAATGTTTTCTTATTCATATGGATACACCCAATCTCTCCTATGAAAATCAGAAAACTGGGACTCTCTTTAGGCAAAAGTCAGATTCTGATCCCAAATGGAACTATATTGACAAGGGGGAGTTCTGAGAATAGAAATAACAAGTAGTGAATCCTAAATGTGGAAGGAGATGCATCACTTACATGTTTTCTTACTCCTTTCGATACACCCAATCTCTCCTATGAAAATCATAAAACTGGGACTCTCCTTAGGAAAAGTCATATTCTGATCCCAAATGGAACTATATTGACAAGGGGGAGTTCTGAGAATAGAAATACGAAGTAGAGAATCCTAAATGTGGAAGGAGATGCATAACTTACATGTTTTCTTATTCCTTTGGATACACCCAATCTCTCCTATGAGAGAGAAAGAGATTTCAGAGACAAAGAGAATATTGGAGAGAAATGTCTCCTAAAGTGTATCCATTCATAATAGCGGCTACAAGCCTTTTATAGGAATACAAAGAGAATGAGAGACTAGGTTTAACCCTTACAAGAGACACAAGAAAGTGGTTACAAACAGCTAATAAAAAAACGTGGGACAAGTCAAAGATGCTCGCTGGATCCGAGAGAGAGAAAGTGACAGCCCTACAACGGTCACAAGGTAGAGTCACGGGTCTGTTTAAGGAGACCTCGATGGTGGGGACCATTGTACGGACAGGGAGCCATTCTTCTCTTCTTCCTTTGGGCTTTTATTCACATACTCGGGCCTTGATATCTTCCATCCTTAGTCTAGAGAATGTCTCGGCCCTTTAATGATCAATACTCCCCCTCAAGCTTAGCTCTCGAGCTTTGTTAGGAAGCTAAGCTTGAAAACCCATGTGCATCACCTCATTAAAAACCTTAACAAGGAAAACCTCGTGGGACAAAACCTTGCTAGGGAAAAGAGTGTGATGTCCATGGATTAAGGATACGATCAAGGTGGCTAGATCCACAAGCCCGAGTTTGCTGAATAGATGATTGCAACTTTGAGACTTG
>NW_006256379.1:0-1681 GCF_000478725.1 Eutrema salsugineum | reverse complement strand
TGTAGACTTTCGATCTGTTCTATCTCCAGCCCAGTCTGAATCACAGTAGCCCACAATTTCAGTACTGTTGTTCTTTCCCATCCAGATACCTTGACCAACACTGCCCTTAAGATATCTCAGAATCCTCTCCACCATATTCCAATGATAGACCGTAGGAGCTTGCATGTGTTGGCTAACTTGATTTACCGCAAAGCAGAGGTCAGGTCTTGTAAGAGTGAGGTAAATCAGCTTACCAACTAGTCTTCTATACCGAGATACATCCTTGAAAGCCTCATCTGACTGCTCCCCCTTTCGATTGACCTTGTAGCCTTCTTCAAGTGGGGTCTTGGCCGGCTTAGCTCCAAGTTTACCGGTTTCAACGAGAAGATCCACCACATATTTTCTTTGGGATAAGAAGAGGCCCTCAGGAGATTTACAAACTTCTATCCCAAGAAAGTATTTTAACGCGCCAAGGTCTTTGAGATCAAAGGCCGAGTTCAGACAAGCCTTTGTTTTCTGTATCCCCTCCTTATCATCACCAGAGATGATCAAATCATCGACATAGACCAAGACCACCACAATGCCGTTAGATCCCTGGAGAGTGAACAGGGTGTGATCAGAGTGCGACCTTTGGAACCCATGCTCCTTGAGAGTAGAACTAAGCTTTTGATACCAGGCGCGCGGTGATTGCTTTAATCCATAGATAGCTTTTCGAAGCCTCAAAACTTTTCCTGGCTCAACCATGTCTTCAAGACCTGGTGGAGGAGTCATATATACTTCTTCTTGAAGCTCCCCTTGAAGAAATGCATTCTTGACGTCCATTTGCCAAAGATCCCACGAAAGATTTGTAGCCAGGGATAACACAACCCTCACGGTATGAAGCTTGGCCACAGGTGCAAAAGTATCTGTATAGTCTTCACCATAGGTCTGAGTAAACCCTCTTGCTACTAAGCGAGCCTTGTATCTCTCAATATCACCATTACTTTTGTATTTAATGGTGAATACCCACTTGGAGCTTACTGCTTTCTTCCCTGATGGTAAGTCTTCGATATCCCATGTGTGATTGCGCTCCATGGCCCCTCTCTCATCTCCAATAGCATCAACCCATTCCTTGTAGTCTTTAGCTTCATCATAGCTCTGAGGTATATAGTGTTGATCTATTTTCCCAAGGAAGGCTTGATGATCTTCAGGCAAAAGGGCAAGAGAACAAACGGCTTGAATAGGATGTGCAACAGCTTGACTATTATAGTATACCCTCGTGTTTATCCAGTTTGATGGATCTTTTCTGAGCCTGGTACTGCGGCGTAATGGCGGAACAACCTCCTCGACTGCTTCATCAACACCTTCTTGACCTGTAGGCTCTATAACCTCTGTCTCAAGGTCCACTTGCGGCTGTTCTTGAGTCACCTCACCGTGTGCTTCATTCTGGAGGCATTCCTCATCAGTATCAACTTCTTGAGCAGGAGCCTGAACCGGTTCTGAGGCTGGCATGGACGAGTCTTGATTTCCAAGGTGATCTAGAAGGAATCTCAAGCTTGTTGCGAGATCTGATGGAGATCTTGACAGGTCTTTGAGACTCTCCCAATCTTTCTTATCATAGTACCCACGGCCTTCAAGGAACTTGACTTCTCTGGACACATACAAGCGGCTGTTGATTGGATCATAGCATTTGTACCCCTTTTGAGTTGCTGAATATCCAAGC
>NW_006256380.1:0-2825 GCF_000478725.1 Eutrema salsugineum | reverse complement strand
CCTTTGGATACACCTAATCTCTCATATGAAAATCAGAAAAGTGGGATTCTCTTAAGGAAAAGTCATATTCTGATCCTAAATGGAACTATATTGACAAGGGGGAGTTCTGAGAATAGAAATAAGAAGTAGGGAATCCTAAATGTGGAAGGAGATGCATCACTTACATGTTTTCTTATTCTTTTGGATACATCCAATCTCTCCTATGAAAAACAGAAAACTAGGACTCTCTTTAGGAAAAGTCATATTCTGATCCCAAATGGAACTAAATTGACATGGGGGAGTTCTGAGAATAGAAGTAGGAAGTAGAGACTCCTAAACGTGGAAGGAGATGCATCGTTTACATGTTTTCGTAATCCTTTGGATACACCTAATCTCTAATATGAAAATCAGAAAACTGGGACTCTCTTTAGGAAAAGTAATATTCTGATCCCAAATGTAACTATATTGACAAGGGGGAGTTCTGAGAATAGAAATAAGAAGTAGAGAATCCTAAATGTGGAAGGAGATGCATCACTTACATGTTTTCTTATTCTTTTGGATACACCCAATCTCTCCTATGAAAAACAGAAAACTAGGACTCTCTTTAGGAAAAGTCATATTCTGATCCCAAATGGAACTATATTCAAAGGAGATATTGGGAGTTCTGATAATAGAAATATGAAGTAGAGACTCCTAATTGTGGAAGGAGATGTATCATTTACATGTTTTCATAATCCTTTGGACACACCCAATATCTCCTTTGAAAAACAGAAAATTGGGACTCTCTTTAGGAAAAGTCAACTTTTTATCCCAAATGGAACTATATTGACAAGGGGGAGTTCTGAGAATAGAAATAGGAAGTAGAGAATCCTAAATTGTGGAAGGAGATGTATCATTTACATGTTTTCATAATCCTTTAGACACACCCAATGTCTCCTATGAAAAACAGAAAACTGGGACTCTCTTTAGGAAAAGTCACCTTTTTAATCCAAATGGAACTATATTGACAAGGGGGAGTTCTGAGAATAGAAATAGGCAGTAGAGAATCCTAAATTTGGAAGGAGATGCATTACTTACATGTTTTCTTATTCCTTTGGATACACCCAATATCTCTTATGAAAATCAGAAAACTGGGACTCTCTTTAGGAAAAGTCATATTCTGATCCCAAATGACACTATATTGACATGGGGGAGTTCTGAGAATAGAAGTAGGAAGTAGAGACTCCTAAATGTGGAAGGAGATGCACCGTTTACATGTTTTCGTAATCCTTTGAATACACCTAATTTCTCATATGAAAATCAGAAAACTGAGACTCTCTTTAGGAAAAGTCATATTCTGATCTCAAATGGAACTATATTGACAAGAGGTAGTTCTAAGAATACAAATACGAAGTAGAGAATCCTAAATGTTGAAGGAGATGCATCACTTACATGTTTTCTAATTCTTTTGGATACACCCAATCTCTACTATGAAAAACAGAAAACTAGGACTCTCTTTAGGAAAAGTCATATTCTGATCCCAAATGGAACTATATTAACAAAGGGGAGTTATGATAATAGAAATAAGTAGAGAATCCTAAATTTGGAAGGAGATGCATCACTTACATGTTTTCTTATTCCTTTGGATACACCCAATTTCTCCTATGAAAATGAGAATACGGGTTTTCTCTTAAAGAAAAGTCATATTCTGATCCAAAATGGCACTATAATTGACAAGGGGGAGTTCTGAGAATAGAAATAGGAAGTAGAGACTCCTAAATGTGGAAGGAGATGTATCATTTACATGTTTTCATAGGTCCGTTGGATACACCCAAACTCTCCTATGAAAAACAGAAAAACTGGGACTCTCTTTTGAAAAGTCAACTTTTTATCCCAAATGGAACTATATTGACAAGGGGGAGTTCTGAGAATAGAAATAGGCAGTAGAGAATCCTAAATTTAGAAGGAGATGCATCACTTACATGTTTTCTTATTGGTTTGGATACACACAATTTCTCCTATGAAAATCAGAATACTGGTTTTCTCTTTAGGAAAAGTCATATTCTGATCCAAAATGGCACTATAATTGACAAGGGGGAGTTCTGAGAATGGAAATAGGAAGCAGAGACTCCTAAATGTGGAAGGAGATGTATCATTTATATGTTTTCATAGTCCTTTGGATACACCCAATCTGTCCTATGAAAAATTGAAAACTGGGACTCTCTTTAGGAAGAGTCAACTTTTTATCCCAAATGGAACTATATTGACAAGGGGGAGTTCTGAGAATAGAAAAGTAGAGAATCCTAAATTTGGAAGGAGATGCATCACTTTCATGTTTTCTTATTCCTTTGGATACACCCAATCTCTCTTATGGAAATCAGAAAACTAGGACTCTCTTTAGGAAAAGTCAAATTCTGATCCCAAATGTGACTATATTGACATGGGGGAGTTCTGAGAATAGAAATAGGAAGTAGAGACTTCTAAATGTGGAAGGAGATGCATCACTTACATGTTTTCTAATTCTTTTGGATACACCCAATCTCTCCTATGAAAAACAGAAAACTAGGACTCTCTTTAGGAAAAGTCATATTCTGATCCCAAATTGAACTATATTAACAAAGGGGAGTTCTGAGAATAGAAATAAGAAGTAGAGAATCCTAAATTTGGAAGGAGATGCATCACTTACATGTTTTCTTATTCCTTTGGATACACCCAATTTCTCCTATGAAAATCATAAAACTGGGACTCTCTTTAGGAAAAGTCATATTCTGATCCAAAATGGCACTATAATTGACAAGGGGGAGTTCTGAGAATAGAAATAGGAAGCAGAGACTCCTAAATGTGGAAGGAGATGTATCATTACATGT
>NW_006256381.1:1746-2932 GCF_000478725.1 Eutrema salsugineum | reverse complement strand
CAGTTTTCTGGTTTTCATAAGAGATTTTAGGTGTATCTAAAGGAATTAGAAAACTTGGAAATGATGCATCTCCTTCCACATTTAGTAGTGTCTACCTCTTATTTCTAGTTTCAAAACTCCCACTTGTCAATATAATGCCAATTGGGATCAGAATATGAATTTTACTAGAAAGAGTCCCAGTTTTCTGATTTTCATAGGAGATTTAAGGTGTATCTAAAGGAATTAGAAAACTTGGAAATGATGCATCTCCTTCCACATTTAGTAGTGTCTACCTCTTATTTCAAGTCTCAAAACTCCCACTTGTCAATATAATGCCAATTGGGATCAGAATATGACTTTTACTAGAAAGAATCCCAGTTTTCTAGTTTTCATAAGAGATTTTAGGTGTATCTAAAGGAATTAGAAAACTTGGAAATGATGCATCTCCTTCCACATTTAGTAGTGTCTACCTCTTATTTCTAGTTTCAAAACTCCCACTTGTCAATATAATGCCAATTGGGATCAGAATATGAATTTTACTAGAAAGAGTCCCTGTTTTTTGAGTTTCATAGGAGAATTGAGGATTATCTAAAGGGATTAGAAAACTTGGAAATGATGTATCTCCTTCCACATTTAGTAGTGTCTACCTCTTATTTTAAGTCTCAAAACTCCCACTTGTCGATATAATGCTAATTGGGATCAGAATATGACTTTTACTAGAAAAAGTCCCAGTTTTCTTGTTTTCATAGGAGATTTGAGGTGTATCTAAAGGAATTAGAAAACATGTAAATGATGCATCTCCTTCCACATTTAGTAGTGTCTACCTCTTATTTCAAGTCTCAAAACTCCCACTTGGCAATATAATGCCAATTGGGATCAGAATATGACTTTTACTAGAAAGTGTCCCAGTTTTCTTGATTTCATAGGAGATTTGAGGTGTATCTAAATGAATTAGAAAACTTGGAAATGATGCATCTCCTTCCACATTTAGTAGTGTCTACCTCTTATTTCAAGTCTCAAAACTCCTACTTGTAAATATAATGCCAATTGGGATCCGAATGTGAGTTTTACTAGAAAGAGTCCAAGTTTTCTGTTTTATAGGAGATTTAGGTGTATCTCAATGCATTAGAAAACTTGGAATGATGCATCTCCTTCCACATTTAGTAGCGTCTACCTCTTATTACAAGTCTCAATGTGAGAATAGACA
>NW_006256381.1:0-1646 GCF_000478725.1 Eutrema salsugineum | reverse complement strand
TCTGTATTGAACATTTTTCAGCAAATACAACATATAAAGCAAAAGCAAAGAGAATATGCCATAAAAGATACCTAGACTAAGGTCCAAAAATAGAAAAGAAAAGACAGCTGTATAACGGTTATCTTAGAGATAAGGTGGTCCCAAAAGCAGCCCTTTCTCTCTTTATCTATACACGATCACTAAAGAAGGGAGAAGGGCCAGATCTTTTCTCCTCTTGATAAGTCCTCTTATATATCGCTTAACCTGAGTAGATAAGCACCTTTGCTGATCTTGTACGGACTGTACGGTCTTGTACGGGCAGATAGAGAAGAATCAGCCTAGTTTAACACTCAAAACTCCCACTTGTCAATATAATGCCAATTGGGATCAGAATATGACTTTTACTAGAGAGAGTCCCAGTTTTCTTGTTTTCATAGCAGATTTGAGGTGTATCTAAGGAATTAGAAAACTTGGAAAATGATGCATCTCCTTCCACATTTAGTAGTGTCTACCTCTTAGTTCAAGTCTCAAAACTCCCACTTGTCAATATAATGCTAATTGGGATCCAGAATATGACTTTTACTAGAAAGAGTCCAAGTTTTCTGGTTTTCATAGGAGATTTGAGGTGTATCTAAAGAAATTAGAAAACTTGGAAATGATGCATCTCCTTCCACATTTAGTAGTGTCTACCTCATTTTTCAAGTCTCAAAATTCCCACTTGTCAATATAATGCTAATTGGGATCAGAATATGACTTATACTAGAAAGAGTCCAAGTTTTCTAGTTTTTATAGGAGATTTGAGGTGTATCTAAAGGAATTAGAAAACTTGGAAATGATGCATCTCCTTCCACATTTAGTAGTGTCTACCTCTTATTTCAAGTCTCAAAACTCCCACTTGTCAATATAATGCCAATTGGGATCAGAATATGACTTTTACTAGAAAGAGTCCCAGTTTTCTAGTTTTCATAAGAGATTAAGGAATTAGAAAACTTGGAAATGATGCATCTCCTTCCACATTTAGTAGTGTCTACCTCTTATTTCTAGTTTCAAAACTCCCACTTGTCAATATAATGCCAATTGGGATCAGAATATGAATTTTACTAGAAAGAGTCCAAGTTTTCTGTTTTCATAGGATATTTTAGGTGTATGTAAAGGAATTAGAAAACATGTAATTGATGCATCTCCTTCCACATTTAGTAGTGTCTACCTCTTATTTCAAGTCTCAAAACTCCCACTTGTCAATATAATGCCAATTGGGATGAGAATATGTCTTTTACTAGAAAGAGTCCCTGTTTTTTGAGTTTCATAGGAGAATTGAGGATTATCTAAAGGAATTAGAAAACTTGGAAATGATGCATCTCCTTCCACATTTAGTAGTGTCTACCTCTTATTTCAAGTCTCAAAACTCCCACTTGTCAATATAATGCTAATTGGGATCAAAATATGACTTTTACTAGAAAGAGTCCAAGTTTTCTGGTTTTCATAAGAGATTTGAGGTGTATCTAAAGGAATTAGAAAACTTGGAAATGATGCATCTCCTTCCACATTTAGTAGTGTCTACCTCTTATTTCAAGTCTCAAAACTCCCACTTGTCAATATAATGCCAATTGGGATCAGAATATGACTTTTACTAGAAAGAGTCCAAGTTTTTGGTTTTCCATAGGAGA
>NW_006256382.1:2170-3390 GCF_000478725.1 Eutrema salsugineum | reverse complement strand
ATGATTTGAGTTTAACCAGGTATACAATATAGCAAATCTTTGTGTCTTATATATATAATGATGGTGGTAAGAGTGAAAAAGAGTGGTGGAGGTAAGAGTGATGAAGAAAAATATGGTAGAACATTGTAAGTTAGATATATATATGAAAGTATAAAATAATATTAGATTTGAATAAAAAGAAATTAAACATTAATCTAAAACCTAGCATGTGGGCATCCGGAACACTCTCCGTTAGTATGATATTGTCTGCTTTCAACTCAAGTGCTCAAGCTCGCACAAAATCATATGATACCCAAGCTCTCCGTTTGTGATCCTTCCCAAAAGGCATATTACTCGGTATATCATTGGACTTAACTTATATATTAAACCATTACTATCTAGATTTCTGATGTAAAACTTGGATTGATATCCTAACACAACACCTTAACACCAAACTCAAATCATATGATACCATAACAACATAATATCAGGTTTGAATCATAAATAATGAAGAAATACCAAAAAATCAAGAAAAGTGGATTTTTTGAAATATGACTACTCTCAAGATCAACTGCTCCACTAGTTAGAGGCCTTTCCTCTGATGAATTGGGATGATAATTGATGTTGATATTTTTCAGTTAGCACTCATATGAAATTGGTTTGGAGTCATTTGGATATGTTCTTATGAATTATGATCCCAAATTACTGAAGACATGTCTGTATGGCTTGCAAATGAAGCAAGCACAGAACAATACTAGCCACCAGCCGATAATGCATTGGACCAGAGCTTCGACATCCATCAGATACACCACCATTGTTCAAGTGCATCAACCCGCGTTCAACAAAGTGCATAAGTGAGATCAAACACCTATGAATGCAAAATCCTTTTTTTTTAACCCAAACTAAACCCTAGTTGACCCTAAACCTATAGATACCTACTTAGATACTTCCCAGAAATGAACACAGCCATAGTTTATAGCAACCACAACTATACTTTCATAATTTGTGTTAATTCAAGAGCTTCTCAGGAGAAATTCTTTTGTATATCTAATGAACTTTATCACTACTTGCTCGCTTTAATGCATGGTTTCATTCTACAGTAATGATAACTAGATTTTTCAAGGCTCTAAATGAGTGGTTATCAATCCCTTTTGTCACTTTGCAGTACAAAGGGTATCAATCCATAATGTGTAGACACTAAGATGCAGGATCAGTTCTTAATTCAAGCCAAATGAGTAAGG
>NW_006256382.1:0-1640 GCF_000478725.1 Eutrema salsugineum | reverse complement strand
GGATGATCATGGGTTTGCAGCTTTAAACAACAGAAATCTCTCAATCTCTCTGATTAAAACTCACAAAGGGGTGGAAGATGAAGATGGAGATGATAGATAATGATGGATTTCATCTTTAAACCCTAATTACTTTCTTGATTCAACCCAGAAAATTAAGATCTCTCTTACAAAGTTTAGGTTTTTCACAAAAGAGGCAAAGAAAACTAAGAGAATAAAGCTTAGTCTGCTGGATAATGCCTAAAACATATATATAGGTAGGGTTTCTTGCTCGGCCAACCTAGGACAAACTAGGTTTTGGCCCAAAAAGGCCCACAAAAACGTCATGAAGCGAGAATGTATCGATGTGATTTTGGCCCGTGTAGGACGTCGATATTTCTTCAAGGATAGCTTCAGGGGATCAATACCGAGCAGAATCAGTCGGTGCAGCATCTCGATAATTCTTCAGTAATTTGGCATCCAAAAGCCAGCCAAAAACGTCAAGGTTCCAAGGTAATACCGACCAGATTTTGGTCGGTACTCCTTCTCGATATGAATGTTGACCGCTTGCACCAAATCCTTCATAACTCCTTGCTCACTTGTCCGAACCTCGATATTCTAACTCCACGAACCAGATGACGTACTTAGCTCCAAGTTTTGTGAAGGGTTCAACCCCGTATGACATTGGCAAAGCCCCCGTCTCGTCGGTTCTTTGAGGCGCATCGCGTAAGACCTGATCGGGCCGCGAGACATGTGTTCCTTCCGATGGCAATATCTCCCAGTTAACGGCTCCAAATCGTCTGATTCTAAGTGTTCCGAAAACTAGACTCATTCGTCTTGATTCTTCATGAAGACACCGGAGCTTGAATCGCATTTCAAGTCCTTCGTCCCACGTGATCAAAGTGAAGGTCTCGTCTGCACCAAACCATCTGTCCGAGTTGCTGTACACAGGCGAGGGTTCCTCTATGATCCCAGCTGCAAGTTTCTCCCAAAAGTCTCCAAATGGCCTGAGAATACTCCTAAAATTCAGGACACTCTAGGACCTAATGCAAATCTTAAACAAAGCAAGAACCAAAGACAAATTCTAATAAAACTAGCTTGTATGCATGAGACTCAATATTTGGACAAAAATGCAATCCTAAACATGAAAAAATATGAGTATATCAACTCCCCCTTGTCATTTGCTTGTCCTCAAGCAAACAAGAATAAATGAGAGAGAGAGGTTGAATGCATGGGAGTTCATATTTCTTTAAAGAGAGATCATCATTAAAAGAATTCAAAGCTCATTGTTCAAGTTATCAATTCTAGACTGCAATGCAAACTGGTTTACTCATAAAAATTAGTCATACTTGTCACCAAATGAACCAAACTCAAGCACCAACCTTCACAAGCATTCCTAACCTCAACCTTTTGACATTCATTTAAAGTTTCAAGTGGATCATGTTCATACAAATCAAGTGAATTCATTTGGCTTGGGACTGGGTTTTGAGATTAAAATGATCTCAATCAAGTAACTGGTACTCCATGCAAGGGGATCACTCAAAAATTAGTAGACTTTAGTAAAATGCTAAGGGTAAAAAGCAATGGATGCATACAAAGATAGAACTGCATCTAACCCACACCCAAAATGCTTTTCACACTCAACTTTAAACCTCTCAAGACTC
>NW_006256383.1:1888-3336 GCF_000478725.1 Eutrema salsugineum | reverse complement strand
TCAAATTGGCATGATAATGACAAGGGGACATTGTGAGACTAGAAACAAGAGGTACAGAGTCCTAAATGTGGAAGGAGATGCATCATTTACTTGTTTTCTTATTCCTTTAGATACACCTCAAATCTCCTATGAAAATCAGAAAACTGGGACTCTTTTTACTAAAAGTCATATTCTGATCCAAATTGGCATGATAATGACAAGGGGGCGTTTGGAGACTATAAAGAGGAGGTAGAGAGTCCTAAATGTAGAAGGAGATGACCTATGAAAATCAGAAAACTGAGACTCTTTTTACTAAAAGTCATATTCTGATCCAAATTGGCGGACTCTTCTTACTAAAAGTCATATTCTGTTCCAAATTGGCATGATAATGACAAGGGGGCATTGTGAGACTACACCTCAAATCTCCTATGTATTAGAGAGGAAAGAAGAGAAGAAGAGGCAAGGCCGAAGTCAAGAAGACAAGGCCGAAGACCTCCACTCAAGATGATCATTGGTGCGGTTTAAAGAAGACCAATGATGGAGTTAAATTACACTTAGACGTGTAAAGGAGGCAATGTTGACCTGAGGAGGAGTCAGATAAGTGATCACATGTTGAGATAAGAAGGAGTTGGATAAGTGAATCAGCATATAGGACGCTTAGAGGCTGAACACCGAGAAGCGTCCGTACAGATCAAGTTGTGCTGTGAGCTGCGGATCAAGATCAGACCGTTAGAAGCTGATAAGAGACCATACAGCTCAAGATGCTGTTCACACTTGGTCAAGAGAGACGTTGGGAGCTGTCTCTGTCTCATCAAAGGCTGTGTTCTCTCCTTAGTTCACATGTGACTCTTAAGAGTGTGAACACACCAAAAGGGGACCATCAGCTGTCACTTTCACGTGTGTGAACACAAAAATAAGGAGACATGTGACTTTGTCTTCCTCTTTATTCCAGCGACATTTTATCTCTGTTTACATGTATTTACACTTGATTAATTCCCTATATAAGGGCTGTAATATGTAAACAAGGGAACACACTCAATACACAAGTATTCATCTCTCATTTCTCGTTCTTATTTTCGTTTCTCTCTCTCTCTCTTTACCTTGTGTTTAATTCATAAACACAATGTAGGATTATAGAGATTTCGGATTAGTGGCTGCCTTTTGGCAGTCTAATACTTGTGAAACACTCACTAAACTCTTCTTTATTTGCTTCTCTCATCTAGATTACTGAGTCTTAAATCCGCTGCATCTCAAGAACACAAACTCTCTAGGTGTTGTGTTCATTGCTTAGATTAGTCTCAAACTAGATGCCTTCCCTTTATAGAATCGTTTTCTTCCTCATAGATTCGGTTCTACTTATGTTTATTGTGAGGATTTCATCACAAGTTGATGGTCTCTTCTCTCTCTTGAGATCGAGTTCTTAATGTGGTTAAGTGGTTCATTCACCAAGTGAATGCTTCCACCATTTG
>NW_006256383.1:0-1413 GCF_000478725.1 Eutrema salsugineum | reverse complement strand
CTTGACAAAAAGGGAAATAGATCTTTAAAAATCTGGTGGAAAAATTGTTTTTAACCATCAGTGTTTGTTTTGTTTTTAAACCATGAGAAGCACTAAGCATTGTGTAATTTTTGTGGTTGTTTTTATTTATTAAAATTCTCATGGGAAGCTCGTGTAAATGGGTTTTTCCTTGAGTTATTGTGTTAAATTGATGGAGAAATTAATTTTCCAATCAGTTTATTTTGTTCCAGTTCTTGAACTCCATAGTCTTGGGATTCTTGGTGTTCTTGGCTGGCATTTGCTTTGGCTAAACTCAAGAAAACAGAGCAAAACTCTGTCCATAAGAACTCTTGAGCAAAATTTTTCTTTTCCCATTCTCCTTGCTTCCGCTTATTCTCTATTCTCCATTCTCTCATTCTCTTTATTCTCCCCAATATTCTCTTTATTCTCCATTATTCTCCTTATTCTCCAAATTCTCTTTTAATTTTCTGCTTATTCTCTATACTCTAACAAATATCATCTCTTGTTTTAGAATCTGTCCTCAAATCTAAACAGGTTCTGGTCTTAAAAAGGATGGTGTTTGGCTCGTTTGCTATCTCAAGAAGAAGTGGCGAGTTTGAGAGGTCTGAATGGGTCATGTGAGCTGGAAGTCAGCTGGTGGCTGTTTTCAGATCCATTAAGGCTTCAAAGAAGCTAAAAGAAGGCGCTGCAACAAGCTTAGAATTGATCAAAGAGGGCCATCAAGTTTCAGAGACCACAAGACAAGCCCAACCTAGTGTAATCTGGCTGACTTGAAGATGGCGGACCAAAGAGGCTGACCTGAAGATAGCAGACCCAAGGTGGCTAAGGTGGAAGTTCAAGTGGAGAGGCAAGCTGATGGAAGGCTATGAATCAATTCCAAAGTCTTTGCGAGTGCCTTTGGTTTAAGAGTTGAAGATCGGATGTGCACAAGATGTCAAGATCTATTTTGCACAAGGTTTCAAGGCTCAAGACATGTTTAGTGTGCGGGGGAGCTTAATCAGTGACCAAACCGCATTTCAAAATCCTCAAGTCTTCTTCATCTCAAAAGGCTAAACTCTAAACTCTATCCCATTTTTTTTCTTTAATATGTTAACTTCATTCTCTTAAGTTCATTTGCGGATTCCTTCTATGAATTGCTTAGTCTATTGTGCATCTTTAATCCTTGATATTCCTCATAGGATTTGAAACTACTCATTTGGTTATTTGTTTCTTTGATATTCCTTATGGCAATACTTAATCTTTTCTTCTTTATCTCTTGTTTAAGGGAAAAAGGAGACCATAAGAGCCTCAAAGAGACCAATGAAAGCTTCAAATGCTGGAGAGCCTCAAAGAACATGACAAAGAACAGATTCATGCGAAGAGAGTTCAAGGCAAGAAGAGCTAAAAGGGAATGGACGTTTACGTTCAGTTACT
>NW_006256384.1:0-2863 GCF_000478725.1 Eutrema salsugineum | reverse complement strand
TCCTCCACAGAGTGTGCTTGTCAATATAATGCCAATTGGGATCAGAATATGACTTTTACTAGAAAGAATCCCAGTTTTCTGATTTTCATAGGAGATTTGAGGTGTATCTAAAGGAATTAGAAAACTTGGAAATGATGCATCTCCTTCGACATTTAGTAGTGTCTACATCTTATTTCAAGTCTCAAAACGCCCACTTGTCAATATAATGCCAGTTGGGATCAGAATATGACTTTTACTAGAATGAGTCCCTGTTTTTTGATTTTCATAGGAGAATTGAGGTGTATCTAAAGGAATTAGAAAACATGTAAATGATACATCTGCTTCCACATTTAGTAGTGTCTACCTCTTATTTCAAGTCTCAAAACTCCCACTTGTCAATATAATGCCAATTGGGATCAGAATATGACTTTTACTGGAAAGAGTCCCAGTTTTGTGATTTTCATAGGAGATTTGAGGTGTATCTAAAGGAATTAGAAAACTTGGAAATGAAGCATCTCCTTCCACATTTAGTAGTGTATACCACTTATTTCAAGTCTCAAAACTCCCACTTGTCAATATAATGCCAATTCGGATCAGAATATGTCTTTTACTGGAAACCTTCCACAGTTTTCTGATTTTCATAGGAGATTTGAGGTGTATCTAAAGGAATTAGAAAACTTGGAAATGATGCATCTCCTTCGACATTTAGTAGTGTCTACATCTTATTTCAAGTCTCAAAACGCCCACTTGTCAATATAATGCCAATTGGGATCAGAATATGACTTTTACTAGAAAGAATCCCAGTTTTCTGATTTTCATAGGAGATTTGAGGTGTATCTAAAGGAATTAGAAAACTTGGAAATGAAGCATCTCCTTCCACATTTAGTAGTGTATACCTCTTATTTCAAGTCTCAAAACTCCCACTTGTCAATATAATGCCAATTGGGATTAGAATATGACTTCTACTAGAAAGACTCCCAATTTTCTGATTTTCATAGGAGAATTGAGGTGTATATAAAGGAATTAGAAAACATGGAAATGATGCATCTCCTTCCACATTTGGTAGTGTATACCTCTTATTTCAAGTCTCAAAACTCCCACTTGTCAATATAATGCCAATTGGGATTAGAATATGACTTCTACTAGAAAGACTCCCAATTTTCTGATTTTCATAGGAGAATTGAGGTGTATATAAAGGAATTAGAAAACATGGAAATGATGCATCTCCTTCCACATTTAGTAGTGTCTACCTCTTATTTCAAGTCTGAAAACTCTCACTTGTCAATATAATGTCAATTGGGATCAGAATATGACTTTTACTAGAAAGAGTCCCTGTTTTCTGATTTTCATAGGAGATTTGAGGTGTATCTAAAGGAATTAGAAAACTTGGAGATGATACATCTCCTTCGACATTTAGTAGTGTCTACATCTTATTTCAAGTCTCAAAACGCCCACTTGTCAATATAATGCCAGTTGGGATCAGAATATGACTTTTACTAGAATGAGTCCCTGTTTTTTGATTTTCATAGGAGAATTGAGGTGTATCTAAAGGAATTAGAAAACATGTAAATGATACATCTGCTTCCACATTTAGTAGTGTCTACCTCTTATTTCAAGTCTCAAAACTCCCACTTGTCAATATAATGCCAATTGGGATCAGAATATGACTTTTACTGGAAAGAGTCCCAGTTTTGTGATTTTCATAGGAGATTTGAGGTGTATCTAAAGGAATTAGAAAACTTGGAAATGAAGCATCTCCTTCCACATTTAGTAGTGTATACCACTTATTTCAAGTCTCAAAACTCCCACTTGTCAATATAATGCCAATTCGGATCAGAATATGTCTTTTACTGGAAACCTTCCACAGTTTTCTGATTTTCATAGGAGATTTGAGGTGTATCTAAAAGAATTAGAAAACTTGGAAATGATGCATCTCCTTCGACATTTAGTAGTGTCTACATCTTATTTCAAGTCTCAAAACGCCCACTTGTCAATATAATGCCAATTGGGATTAGAATATGACTTCTACTAGAAAGACTCCCACTTTTCTGATTTTCATAGGAGAATTGAGGTGTATATAAAGGAATTAGAAAACATGGAAATGATGCATCTCCTTCCACATTTGGTAGTGTATACCTCTTATTTCAAGTCTCAAAACTCCCACTTGTCAATATAATGCCAATTGGGATTAGAATATGACTTCTACTAGAAAGACTCCCAATTTTCTGATTTTCATAGGAGAATTGAGGTGTATATAAAGGAATTAGAAAACATGGAAATGATGCATCTCCTTCCACATTTAGTAGTGTCTACCTCTTATTTCAAGTCTGAAAACTCTCACTTGTCAATATAATGTCAATTGGGATCAGAATATGACTTTTACTAGAAAGAGTCCCTGTTTTCTGATTTTCATAGGAGAATTGAGGTGTATCTAAAGGAATTAGAAAACATGGAAATGAGGCATCTCCTTCCACATTTAGTAGTGTCTACCTCTTATTTCAAGTCTCAAAACTCCCACTTGTCAGTATAATGCCAGTTGGGATCAGAATATAAGTTTTACTAGAAAGAGTCCCAGTTTTCTAATTTTCATAGGAGATTTTAGGAGTATCTAAAGGAATTAAAAAACTTGGAAATGATGCATCTCCTTCCACATTTAGTAGTGTCTACCTCTTATTTCAAGTCTCAAAACTCGCACTTGTCAATATAATGCCAATTCGGATCAGAATATGTCTTTTACTGGAAAGAGTCCCTGTTTTCTGATTTTCATAGGAGAATTGAGGTGTATCTAAAGGAATTAGAAAACATGGAAAGGATGCATCTCCTTCCACATTTAGCAGTTTCTACCTCTTATTTCAAGTCTCAAAACTCCCACTGTCAATATAAT
>NW_006256385.1:1494-3340 GCF_000478725.1 Eutrema salsugineum | reverse complement strand
TGTTTCAAGAGTATTGGTACTTGCTTCAAGTTTGTTCCTCTGTTCCCCTGGTACTAAGACAAAACACACACAACCAAATACTTTTAGATAATCGATTGATGGTTTGGATTGGTTTAATACCTCAAATGGGGAAGAATCTTGGAGGATTCTTGTGGGAAGCCTATTGATCAGATAGCAGGCCGTGACTACAGCATCTCCCCAAAATCTCTTGGGTACGTTCATATGAAACATTAGAGACCTGGCCACCTCCATAAGATGCCTGTTCTTCCTCTCAGCAACTCCATTTTGCTGAGGAGTGTAAGGGCAGCTCGTTTGGTGCACTATACCATGCTGAATAAGGTGTTGTCTAAAGGCCTGGCTTGTGTATTCTCCACCATTATCTGATCTAAACACTTTGATCTTAGCATTATAATGGTTAGTTACATATTTTTGAAAGTTCATAAAAGCCTCTAGCACCCTATCTTTAGATGGCAACAAGGTTATCCAAGTGTATTTAGACTTCTCATCAATAAAGGTAACAAAATATTTATGATTCTCTCTAGACATGCAAGGAGAGGTCCACACATCAGAATGAACTAAATCAAAACAGTTTTCATATATAGTAGATGATTTAGGAAAGACAGTTCTACAATGTTTGCCTAAAATACACGCCTCACAAGCATTGTTTTCAAATTTAACATTAGGCAACATCAAGTTCAAAGATCTATGATGAGGATGACCCAATCTAGCATGCCACAAAGCATTATTCTCAACAGCAGAACTAAAAACAAAAGCATTAGATAGAGAGGATGGCTCAGTATCTTCAAGAACATAAAGACCATCCTTGGTTATTCCTTGTCCAAGAAGCTTACTTGACTCAATATCCTGAAAGAAAACCTCATTAGGACTGAATATAGCATAACAATTTAGATCAGTAGTTGCTTTCTTAATCGACAATAGATTAGATGTGAATGAGGGCATGTAAAATGCTTTAGATTGTTTATCAAATAGCTTAAGATCACCAATGCCTTCTATCTTAACCTTTTCACCATTAGCAATAATCACATTCCCTAATGCAGGTTTCATGTTACTAATCAGTTTAGCATCACTAATCATATGATGGCTAGCTCCAGAGTCAACAATAAGCGGTTTATCACTTTTCAAGGCATGATTAGCAGAATGATTATCTAAAGAATGATCATGCACAACAGTATTAGCGATCTGATTAGTCAAGTTATGATCATGTAATGCATGAAAACTAAAGGCTTTAATCGGTTTACCAGACTCTTTAAGAGCCTTAATGAGAGCATCCAGGTCTGATTTCTTCACATATTCAGCTGAGGCCCTCATAGCAACACCTTCCTTCTCACGGTCTGAGGGGCCAGCCTCCTCATGAGCATGAGCTTCATTCGCCCTTGGCTTCCTCTGGTCCTTGCGGCTTTGCTTGAGATGTGGGTACAAGATCCAGCACTTGTTCTTCAAGTGACCCTTCTTTTTACAGTGCTCACATACCCACACTTCTCGCTCCTCACCACCATAAGCACCCTTGTTGGTCGCTACAGCTTCACTCTTGTTGGCCATCACCAAGTCACTTCCTTTGTTACCAAAGAGACCCAACGAGCCTTGTTCCTTCTGGATCTGAGAGCAAACTTCCTCCAGGCTTGGTAGAGTCTTGGATCTGAGCATGTGCTTCACCAGATCATTGTAAGTTGGGTTCAAGACCATGAGAAGAGCAAAGACCTTATCTTGCTCTCTTCTTTCATTCAAAGTCTCAGCATCGACAGTGGCTGGCCTCAGCATCTCAAGCTCTGCCCAAAGAGATCTGAATCTACCAAAGAAAGTGTTAAAGTCCAGATCTCCTTGGTGG
>NW_006256385.1:0-1060 GCF_000478725.1 Eutrema salsugineum | reverse complement strand
ATAGAGATTAGCAGCGGATATAGAGATTAGAGATTAGAGAGATTGTATGAGAGATTATTGAAGAACACGATGAAGAGAGAATAGAGAGAGAGAATGGTGAGAAAGAGATATCTTCTCATTCTTAGAAAAACAATTACAGAGAGTATACAGCTATATAAAGTAAAAGAGCAACAAGAATATTCTCTAGATTCGTAAGCTATAGTCCAAAAGAGGAAAAAGCAAAAGTAAAAGGTAAAGCTACTTTTCTCCTTCTCTCCAACGGTCACAAGGAGATCATATCCAGCCTGGCTCCTTCCTCTCTTATCTTTAAACGTTAAGAAGAGAATGAACATAAGAGAAGAAGGCTCCCCTAGATAACTTGATGAAGAAGCAACCCAAATGATGACCTTGTACGGATATGTACGGATGTGTACGGTCATACATGAGAAGATCAGCTGATGCTTAGATGATAATGATCTCTCTTGATTAACAACAATGCCCCCTTGTCATTATCATGCCAATTTTGTTTAGAACATGACTTTTAGTAAAAAGAGTTCCAGTTTTCTGATTTTCTTAGGAGATTTGAGGTGTATCTAAAGGAATAAGAAAACAAGTAAATGATGCATCTCCTTCCTCATTTAGGACTCTCTACCTCTTGTTTCTAATCTCACAACACCCCCTTGTCTTTATCATAGAAATTTGGATCAGAATATCACTTTTAGTAAAAAAATGTCCCAGTTTTCCGATTTTCATTGGAGATTTGAGGTGTATCTAAAGGAATAAGAAAACAAGTAAAATGATGCATCTCCTTCCACATTTAGGACTCTCTACCTATTGTTTCTAGTCTCCCAACGCCCCCTTGTCATTATCATGCCAATTTGGTTCAGAACATGACTTTTAGTAAAAAGAGTCATTGTTTTCTGATTTTCATAGGATATTTGAGGTGTATCTAACGGAATAAGAAACAAGTAAATGATGCATCTCCTTCCACATTTAGGACTCTCTACCTCTTGTTTCTAGTCTCACAACGCCCCCTTGTCTTTATCATGCCAATTTGGATCGGAATTCCTCTGAAGCAAAC
>NW_006256386.1:3449-4600 GCF_000478725.1 Eutrema salsugineum | reverse complement strand
CGGTCTCCTTAACCTCACTCTCAAAACTCCCACTTGTCAATATAATGACAATTGGGATCAGAATATGACTTTTACTAGAAAGAATCCCAGTTTTCTGATTTTCATAGGAGATTTGAGGTGTATCTAAAGGAATTAGAAAACTTGGAAATGATGCATCTCCTTCGACATTTAGTAGTGTCTACATCTTATTTCAAGTCTCAAAACGCCCACTTGTCAATATAATGCCAATTGGGATCAGAATATGACTTTTACTGAAAGAGTCCCTATTTTTTGATTTTCATAGGAGAATTGAGGTGTATCTAAAGGAATTAGAAAACATGTAAATGATGCATCTCCTTCCACATTTAGTAGTGTCTACCTCTTATTTCAAGTCTCAAAACTCCCACTTGTCAATATAATGCCAATTGGGATCAGAATATGACTTTTACTGGAAAGAGTCCCAGTTTTGTGATTTTCATAGGAGAATTAAGGTGTATCTAAAGGAATTAGAAAACAAGGAAATGATGCATCTCCTTCCACATTTAGCAGTTTCTACCTCTTATTTCAAGTCTCAAAACTCCCACTTGTCAATATAATGCCAATTGGGATCAGAATATGACTTTTACTAGAAAGAGTCCCACTTATTTCAAGTCTCAAAACTCTCACTTGTCAATATAATGCCAATTCGGATCAGAATATGACTTTTACTAGAAAGAGTCCCACTTATTTCAAGTCTCAAAACTCCCACTTGTCAATATAATGCCAATTCGAATCAGAATATGTCTTTTACTGGAAACCTTCCACTGTTTTCTGATTTTCATAGGAGATTTGAGGTGTATCTAAAGGAAATAGAGAACTTGGAAATGAAGCATCTCCTTCCACATTTAGTAGTTTCTACCTCTTATTTCAAGTCTCAAAACTCTCACTTGTCAATATAATGTCAATTGGGATCAGAATATGACTTTTACTAGAAAGAGTCCCTGTTTTCTGATTTTCATAGGAGAATTAAGGTGTATCTAAAGGAATTAGAAAACATGGAAATGATGCATCTCCTTCCACATTTAGCAGTGTCTACCTCTTATTTCAAGTCTCAAAACTCCCACTTGTCAATATAATAACAATTGGGATCAGAATCTGACTTTTACTAGAAAGAGTCCCTGTTTTCTGATTTT
>NW_006256386.1:1792-2816 GCF_000478725.1 Eutrema salsugineum | reverse complement strand
TTTGAGGTGTATCTAAAGGAATTAGAAAACTTGGAAATGATGCATCTCCTTCGACATTTAGTAGTGTCTACATCTTATTTCAAGTCTCAAAACGCCCACTTGTCAATATAATGCCAATTCGGATAAGAATATGTGTTTTAGTGGAAAGAGTCCCAGTTTTCTGATTTTCATAGGAGATTTGAGGTGTATCTAAAGGAATTAGAGAACTTGGAAATGAAGAACCTCCTTCCACATTTAGTAGTTTCTACCTCTTATTTCAAGTCTCAAAACTCTCACTTGTCAATATAATGTCAATTGGGATCAGAATATGAATTTTACTAGAAAGAGTCCCTGATTTCTGATTTTCATAGGAGAATTAAGGTTAATCTAAAGGAATTAGAAAACATGGAAATGATGCATCTTCTTCCACATTTAGCAGTGTCTACCTCTTATTTCAAGTCTCAAAACTCCCACTTGTCAATATAATGACAATTCGGATCAGAATATGACTTTTACTAGAAAGAATTCCAGTTTTCTGATTTTCATAGGAGATTTGAGGTGTATCTAAAGGAATTAGAAAACTTGGAAATGATGCATCTCCTTTGACATTTAGTAGTGTCTACATCTTATTTCAAGTCTCAAAATGCCCACTTGTCAATATAATGCCAATTGGGATCAGAATATGACTTTTACTGAAAGAGTCCCTGTTTTTTGATTTTCATAGGAGAATTGAGGTGTATCTAAAGGAATTAGAAAACATGTAAATGATGCATCTCCTTCCACATTTAGTAGTGTCTACCTCTTATTTCAAGTCTCAAAACTCCCACTTGTCAATATAATGCCAATTGGGATCAGAATATGACTTTTACTGGAAAGAGTCCCAGTTTTGTGATTTTCATAGGAGTTTTGAGGTGTATCTAAAGGAATTAGAAAACTTCGAAATGAAGCATCTCCTTCCACATTTAGTAGTGTATACCTCTTATTTCAAGTCTCAAAACTCCCACTTGTCAATATAATGCCAATTGGGATTAGAATATGACTTTTA
>NW_006256386.1:0-768 GCF_000478725.1 Eutrema salsugineum | reverse complement strand
TTATTTCAAGTCTCAAAACTCCCACTTGTCAGTATAATGCCAGTTGGGATCAGAATATGAGTTTTACTAGATAGAGTCCCAGTTTTCTAATTTCCATAGGAGATTATAGGAGTATCTAAAGGAATTAAAAAACTTGGAAATGATGCATCTCGTTCCACATTTAGTGGTTTCTACCTCTTATTTCAGGTCTCAAAACTCCCACTTGTCAATATAACGCCAATTCGGATCAGAATATGTCTTTTAGTGAAAGAGTCCCTGTTTTTTGATTTTCATAGGAGAATTGAGGTGTATCTAAAGGAATTAGAAAACATGTAAATGATGCATCTCCTTCCACATTTAGTAGTGTCTACCTCTTATTTCAAGTCTCAAAACTCCCACTTGTCAATATAATGCCAATTGGGATCAGAATATGACTTTTACTAGAAAGAGTCCCTGTTTTCTGATTTTCACCCCCAGAATTGAGGTGTATCTAAAGGAATTAGAAAACATGGAAATGATGCATCTCCTTCCACATTTAGCAGTTTCTACCTCTTATTTCAAGTCTCAAAACTCCCACTTGTCAATATAATGCCAATTCGATCAGAATATGTCTTTTAGTGGAAAAAGTCCTAGTTTTCTGATTTTTATAGGAGATTTGAGGTGTATCTAAAGGAATTAGAGAACTTGAAAATGAAGCATCTCCTTCCACATTTAGTAATTTCTACCTCTTATTTCAAGTTTCAAAACTCTCACTTGTCAATATAATGTCAATTGCGATCAGAATATGAC
>NW_006256387.1:0-2947 GCF_000478725.1 Eutrema salsugineum | reverse complement strand
ATATTTGGGATCAGACTTGACTTTTCCTAAGAGAGTCCTAGTTTTCTGATTCTCATAGGAGAGATTGGGTGTATCCAAAGGAATAAGAAACATGAAAGTGATGCATCTCCTTTCAAATTTAGGATTCTCTACTTCCTATTTCTATTCTCAGAACTCCCCCTTGTCAATATAGTTCCATTTGGGATAAAAAGCTGACTTTTCCTAAACAGAGTCCCAGTTTTCTGTTTTTCATAGGAGAGATTGGATGTATCCAAGAAAATAAGAAAACATGAAAGTGATGCATCTCCTTCCAAATTTAGGATTCTCTACTTCCTATTTCTATTCTCAGAACTCCCCCTTGTCAATATAGTTCCATTTGGGATAAAAAGCAGACTTTTCCTAAAGAGAGTCCCAGTTTTCTGATTTTCATATGAGAGATTGGGTGTATCCAGAGGATTACGAAAACATGTAAATGATGCATCTCCTTCCACATTTAGGAGTCTCTACTTCCTATTTCTATTCTCAGAACTCCCCCATGTCAATATAGTGACATTTGGGATAAGAATTGACTTTTCCTAAAGAGAGTCCTAGTTTTCTGATTTTCATAGGAGAGATTGGGTGTATCCAAAGGAATAAGAAAACATGAAAGTGATGCATCTCCTTCCAAATTTAGGATTCTCTACTTCCTATTTCTATACTCAGAACTCCCCCTTGTCAATATAGTTCCATTTGGGATCAGAATATGACTTTTCCTAAAGAGAGTCCCAGTTTTCTGATTTTCATATGAGTGATTAGGTGTGTCCAAAGGATTACGAAAACATGTAAACGATGCATCTCCTTCCACATTTAGGAGTCTCTACTTCCTACTTCTATTCTCAGAACTCCCCCATGTCAATATAGTGCCATTTGGGATCAGAATATGACTTTTCCTAAAGAGAAAACCAGTATTCTGATTTTCGTAGGAGAAATTGGGTGTATCCAAAGGAATAAGAAAACATGTAAGTGATGCATCTCCTTCCAAATTTAGGATTCTCTACTTCCTATTTCTATTCTCAGAACTCCCCTTTGTCAATATAGTTCCATTTGGGATCAGAATATGACTTTTCCTAAAGAGAGTCCTAGTTTTCTGTTTTTCATAGGAGAGATTGGATGTATCCAAAAGAATAAGAAAACATGTAAGTGATGCATCTCCTTCCACATTTAGGATTCTCTACTTCTTATTTCTATTCTCAGAACTCCCCCTTGTCAATATAGTTCCATTTGGGATCAGAATATGACTTTTCCTTAAGAAAGTCCCAGTTTTCTGATTTTCATATGAGTGATTAGGTGTGTCCAAAGGATTACGAAAACATGTAAACGATGCATCTCCTTCCACATTTAGGAGTCTCTACTTCCTACTTCTATTCTCAGAACTCCCCCATGTCAATATAGTGCCATTTGGGATCAGAATATGACTTTTCCTAAAGAGAGTCCCAGTTTTCTGATTTTCATAAGAGATATTGGGTGTATCCAAAGGAATAAGAAAACATATAAGTGATGCATCTCCTTCCAAATTTAGGTTCCTCTACTGCCTATTTCTATTCTCAGAACTCCCCCCTTGTCAATATAGTTCCATTTGGATTAAAAAGGTGACTTTTCCTAAAGAGAGTCCCAGTTTTCTGTTTTTCATAGGAAACATTGGGTGTGTCCAAAGGATTATGAAAACATGTAAATGATACATCTCCTTCCACAATTAGGAGTCTCTACTTCCTATTTCTATTCTCAGAACTCCCCCTTGTCAATTATAGTGCCATTTTGGATCAGAATATGACTTTTCCTAAAGAGAAAACCAGTATTCTGATTTTCGTAGGAGAAATTGGGTGTATCCAAAGGAATAAGAAAACATGTAAGTGATGCATCTCCTTCCAAATTTAGGATCCTCTACTGCCTATTTCTATTCTTAGAACTCCCCCCTTGTCAATATAGTTCCATTTGGGATCAGAATATGACTTTTCCTAAAGAGAGTCCTAGTTTTCTGTTTTTCATAGGAAAGATTGGATGTATCCAAAAGAATAAGAAAATATGTAAGTGATGCATCTCCTTCCACATTTAGGATTCTCTACTTCTTATTTCTATTCTCAGAACTCCCCCTTGTCAATATAGTTCCATTTGGGATCAGAATATGACTTTTCCTTAAGAGAGTCCCAGTTTTCTGATTTTCATATGAGAGATTAGGTGTATCCAAAGGATTACGAAAACATGTAAACGATGCATCTCCTTCCACATTTAGGAGTCTCTACTTCCTACTTCTATTCTTAGAACTCCCCCATGTCAATATAGTGCCATTTGGGATCAGAATATGACTTTTCCTAAAGAGAGTCCCAGTTTTATGATTTTCATAAGAGATATTGGGTGTATCCAAAGGAATAAGAAAACATGTAAGTGATGCATCTCCTTCCAAATTTAGGATTCTCTACTGCCAATTTCTATTCTCAGAACTCCCCCTTGTCAATATAGTTCCATTTGGATTAAAAAGGTGACTTTTCCTAAAGAGAGTCCCAGTTTTCCGTTTTTCATAGGAGATATTGGGTATGTCCAAAGGATTATGAAAACATGTAAATGATACATCTCCTTCCACAATTAGGAGTCTCTACTTCCTATTTCTATTCTCAGAACTCCCCCTTGTCAATTATAGTGTCATTTTGGATCAGAATATGACTTTTCCTAAAGAGAAAACCCGAATTCTGATTTTCATAGGAGAAATTGGGTGTATCCAAAGGAATAAAAAAACATGTAAGTGATGCATCTCCGTCCAAATTTAGGATTCTCTACTTCTTATTTCTATTCTCAGAACTCCCCTGTGTCAATATAGTTTCATTTGGGATCAGAATATGACTTTTCCTAAAGAGAGTCCCAGTTTTCTGATTTTCATAGGAGAAATAGGGTGTATCCAAAGGAATAAGAAAACATGTAAGTGATGCATCTCCTC
>NW_006256388.1:0-2956 GCF_000478725.1 Eutrema salsugineum | reverse complement strand
AAGTAAATGATGCATCTCTTTCCACATTTAGCAGTCTTTACTTCTTAGTTGTAAGCTCAGAACTCCCTCTTGTCAATATAGCGCCTTTTTTTATATGAATATGACTTTTCTTAGACAGAGTCCAAGTTTTCTGATTTTTATAGGAGAGTTTTAGTGTAGCTAAAGGAATAATAAACAAGTAAATTGATGCATCTCCTTCCACATTTAGGAGTCTCTACTTCTTATTTGTAAGCTCATAACTCCCTCTTGTCAATATAGTGCTATTTTGGATCAGAATATGAATTTTCATAAACAGAGTATCAGTTTTCTGATTTTCATAGGAGAGGTTAAGTGTAGCTAAAGGAATAAGAAAACAAGTAAATGATGCATCTACTTCCATATTTAGCAGTCTCCACTTCTTAGTTGTAAGCTCAGAACTCCATCTTGTCAATATAGTGCCATTTTTTATCCAAATCTGACTTTTCTTAGACAGAGTCCCAGTTTTCCGATAATCATAAGAGAGTCTAAGTGTAGGTAAAGGAATAAGAAAACAAGTAAATGATGCATCTCCTTCCACATTTAGGAGTCTTTAATTCTTAGTTGTAAGCTCAGAACTCCCTCTTGTCAATATAGCGCCTTTTTTATATGAATATGACTTTTTTTAAACAGAGTCCCAGTTTTCTGATTTTCATAGGAGAGTTTTAGTGTAGCTAAAGGAATAAGAAAAAAAGTAATGATGCATCTCCATCCACATTTAGGAGTCTCTACTTCTTATTTGTAAGCTCAGAACTCCCTCTTGTCAATATAGTGCCATTTTGGATCAGAATATGACTTTTCTTAAACAAAGTCCCAATTTTCTGATTTTCATAAGAGAGTTTTGGTGTAACTAAAAGAATAAGAAAACAAGTAAATTATGCATCTCCTTCGATATTTAGGAGTCTCTACTTCCTATTTGTAAGATCAGAACTCTCTCTTGTCAATATAGTGCCATTTTAGATCAGAATATTAATTTTCATGAACAGGAGTCTCAGTTTTCTGATTTTCATAAGGGAAGTAACTAAAAAGAATCAGAAAACAAGTAAATTATGCATCTCCTTCCATATTTAGGAGTCTCTACTTCCTATTTGTAAGATCAGAACTCTCTCTTGTCAATATAGTGCCATTTTAGATCAGAATATGAATTTTCATGAACAGAGCCTCAGTTTTCTGATTTTCATAAGAGAGTTTAAGTGTAGCTAAAGGAATAAGAAAAAAAGTAAATGATGCATCTCCTTCCACATTTAGGAGTCTTTACTTCTTAGTGGTAAGCTCAGAACTCCCTCTTGTCAATATAGCGCCTTTTTTTATATGAATATGACTTTTCTTAAACAGAGTCCCAGTTTTCTGATTTTCATAGGAGCTTTAGTGTAGCTAAAGGAATAAGAAAACAAGTAATGATGCATCTCCTTCCACATTTAGGAGTCTCTACTTCTTATTTGTAAGCTCAGAACTCCCTCTTGTCAATATAGTGCAATTTTGGATCAGAATATGACTTTTCTTAAACAAAGTCCCAATTTTCTGATTTTCATAAGGGAGTTTTGGTGTAACTAAAAGAATCAGAAAACAAGTAAATTATGCATCTCCTTCCATATTTAGGAGTCTCTACTTCCTATTTGTATGTTCAGAACTCCCTCTTGTCAATATAGTTCCATTTTGGATCAGAATATGAATTTTCTTAACAGAGTCTCAGTTTTCTGATTTTCATCGGAGAGTTTAAGTGTAGCTAAAGGAATAAGAAAACAAGTAAATGATGCATCTTCTTCCACATTTAGCAGTCTCTACTTCTCAGTTGTAAGCTCAGAACTCCCTCTTGTCAACATAGTGCCTTTTGTTTTATCCGAATCTTACTTTCTTAGACAAAGTCCCAGTTTTCTGATTTTTATAGGAGAGTTTAAGTGTTGCTAAAGGAATAAGAAAACAAGTAAATGATGCAGTTCCTTCCACATTTAGCAGTCTCTACTTCTTAGTTGTAAGCTCAGAACTCCCGCTTGTCAATATAGTGCCATTTGGATCAGAATATGACTTTTCTTAAACAAAGTCCCAGTTTTCTTATTTTCATAAGGAAGTAACTAAAAGAATCAGAAAACAAGTAAATTATGCATCTCCTTCCATATTTAGCAGTCTCTACTTCTTAGTTGTAAGCTCAGAACTCCCTCTTGTCAATATAGTACCATTTTGGATCAGAATATGACTTTTCTTAAACAGAGTTATAGTTTTCTGATTTTCGTAGGAGAGTTTTGGTGTAGCTAAAGGAATACGAAAACAAGTAAATGATGCATCTCCTTCCATATTTAGGAGTCTCTACTTCCTATTTGTAAGATCAGAACTCTCTCTTGTCAATATAGTGCCATTTTAGATCAGAATATGAATTTTCATAAACAGAGTCTCAGTTTTTCTGATTTTCATAGGAGAGATTAAGTGTAGCTAAAGGAATAAGAAAACAAGTAAATGATGCATCTCCTTTCATATTTAGCAATCTCTACTTCTTAGTTGTAAGCTCAGAACTCCCTCTTGTCAACATAGTGCCATTTTTTTTATCCGAATCTGACTTTTCTTAGACTGAGTCCCAGTTTTATCCGAAGTAGAGTCCCAGTTTTCTGATTTTTATAAGAGAGTTTTAGTGTAGCGAAAGGAATAAGAAAACAAGTAAATTATGCATCTCCTTCCATATTTAGGAGTCTCTACTTCCTATTTGTAAGATCAGAACTCCCGCTTGTCAATATAATTCCATTTTGGATCAGAATATGACTTTTCTTAAACAAAGTCTCAGTTTTCTGATTTTCATAGGAGAGTATAAGTGTAGCTAATGGAATAAGAAAACAAGTAAATTGATGCATCTCCTTCCACATTTAGGAGTCTCTACTTCTTAGTTGTAAGCTCATAACTCCCTCTTGTCAATATAGTACCATTTTGGATCAGAATCTGACTTTTCTTAAAC
>NW_006256389.1:1969-3411 GCF_000478725.1 Eutrema salsugineum | reverse complement strand
TAACTTGAAGACGGGAGACCATAGTACAGAAAACAATATCTTAAAAGAAAATACAAAAAAAAAGTTCTTAAAGCGATACAAATCTTCCTCCATCTCTAAAAGCACACCACACTAGAGCTACTCGTCTAGTTCCTCCCAGACATCATCACAATCACATTCCTCACACTCACCCGAAATATGGATTTAAAAGAGAGGGGTGAGTAATTTGGGGAAATTACTTAGTGAGAACCAAACCAGGCTCCCTTCCCACTCATTTATTTTCCACCAACATGTCAAGAATAAATCCAACAAGGAACACACAAGCATCCTAGCGATGCACGAACAACTAGCAAGCAATGATGTCTCCGACCCGCCTATCACACAAGGCCACACCTCCCAGTCACACAGCTTCACAATATTCAGTCCCTCTGTAACACCCCGGTCCTGGGTTCCAAAGGAAACCCGACTAAACCGGCTGTATTATCTAACCTAACCAATAATTCCTGAATAAACCTTAAATCTTATTCCAAATCAACCAAATCCAGTCTTACAATAGAAATGAATAACTTGAATAAATCCGAAAATAATCAGAAAACAATATCTTAAAAGAAAATACAAAAAAAAGTTCTTAAAGCGATAAAAATCTTCCTCCATCTCTAAAAGTACACCACACTAGAGCTACTCGTCTAGTTCCTCCCAGACATCATCACAATCACATTCATCACACTCACCTGAAATATGGATTTAAAGGAGAGGGGTGAGTAATTTGGGGAAATTACTCAGTGAGAACCAAACCAGACTCCCTTCCCACTCATTTATTTTCCACCAACATGTCCAGAATCTACCCAACAAGCAGCACTGAAGCATCCTAGCGATGCACAAACAACTAGCATGCAATGATGTCTCCAACCCGCCTATCACACAAGGCCACACCTCCCAGTCACACAGCTTCACAATATTCAGTCCCTCTTGTAACACCCCGGTACTGGGTTCCAAAGGAAACCAGATTATACCGGAAGTATTATCTAACCTAACCAATAATTCCTGAATAATCCTTAAGTCTGATCTGAAATCGGACCAAGTCGAGTCTTACAATAGAAATGAATAACTTGAATAAATCCGAAATGGAGCAGAAAACAATATCTTAAAAGTAAATACGAAAAGTAGTTCTTAAAGCGATAAAAATCTTCCTCCATCTCTGAAGGCAAACCACACTAGAGCTACTCGTCTAGTTGCTCCCAGACATCATCACAATCACATTCATCACACTCACCCGAAATATGGATTTAAAAGAGAGGGGTGAGTAATTTGGGGAAATTACTCAGTGAGAACCAAACCAGGCTCCCTTCCCACTCATTTATTTTCCACCAACATGTCAAGAATAAATCAAACAAGCAACACACAAGCATCCTAGCAATGCACAAACAACGAGGAAGCAATGAAGTCTTCCAACCCGCCTATCA
>NW_006256389.1:0-1517 GCF_000478725.1 Eutrema salsugineum | reverse complement strand
AAAATGATCAGAAATCAATATCATTAAAAGAAAATACACAATAAGTCGATAAAAATCATCCTCCATCTATAATAAGCACACCACACTAGAGCTACTCGTCTAGTTCCTCCCAGACATCATCACAATCACATTCATCACATTCACCTGAAATATGGATTTAAAAGAGAGGGGTGAGTAATTTGGGGAAATTACTCAGTGAGAACCAAACCAGACTCCCTTCCCACTCATTTATTATCCACCAACATGTCAAGAATAAATCCAACAAGCAACACACAAGCATCCTAGCGATGCACAAACAACTAGCAAGCAATGATGTCTCCAACCCGCCTACCAGACTAGGCCACACCTCCCAGTCACACAGCTTCACAATATTCAGTCCCTCTGTAACACCCCGGTCCTGGGTTCCAAAGGAAACCAGACTAAACCGTCAGTATTATCTAACTTAACCAATAATTCCTGAATAATCCTTAAATCTTATTTCAAATCAAACCAAATCTGTTGTTACAATAGGAATGAATAACTTGAATAAATCCGAAAATAAGCAGAAAACAATATCTTAAAAGAAAATACGAAAAATAGTTCTTAAAGCGATAAAAATCTTCCTCCATCTCTAAAAGCACACCACACTAGAGCTACTCGTCTAGTTCCTCCCAGACATCATCACCATCACATTCATCACACTCACCTGCAATATGGATTTAAAAGAGAGGGGTGAGTAATTTGGGGAAATTACTCTGACAACCAAACCAAATTCCCTTTTCCCACAAATTTATTTTCCACCAACATGTCAAGAATAAATCCAACAAGCAACACACAAGCATCATAGCGATGCACAAACAACTAGCAAGCAATGATGTCTCCAACCCGCCTATCACACAAGGCCACACCTCCCAGTCACACAGCTTCACAATATGCAGTCCCTCTATAACACCCCGGTCGTAGGTTCCAAAGGAAACCAGACTAAACCGGCTGTATTATCTAACCTAACCAATAATTCTTGAATAATCCTTAAATCTTATTCCAAACCAAACCAAATCCAGTCTTTACAATAGAAATGAATAACTTGAATAATCCGAAAAATAATTAGAAAACGATATCTTAAAAGAAAATACAAAAAAAAGTTCTTAAAGCGATAAAAATCTTCCTCCATCTCTAAAAGCACACCACACTAGAGCGACTTGTTTAGTTCCTCCCAGACAGCATCACAATCACATTCATCACACTCACCTGAAATATGGATTTATAAGAGAGGGGTGAGTAATTTCGGGAAATTACTCAGTGAGAACCAAACCAGACAACCTTCTCACTCATTTATTTTCCACCAACATGTCAAGAATGAATCCAACAAGCAACACGCAAGCATCCTAGAGATGCACAAACAACTAGCCAGCAATGATGTCTCCAACCCGCCTATCACACAAGGCCACACCTCCCAGTCACACAGCTTCACAATATTTAGTTCCTCTGTAACACCCCAGTCCTGGGTTCCAAAGGAATCCAGAGTAAACCGGCAGTAT
>NW_006256390.1:2391-3394 GCF_000478725.1 Eutrema salsugineum | reverse complement strand
TGACACGCGAGGCGGTCTTATTTCCTTAAAAAGCGTACCAGTTTTCTGATTTTCATAGGAGAGTTTTGGTGTAGCTAAAGGAATAAGAAAACAAGTAAATGATGCATCTCCGTCTACATTTAGTAGTCTCTACTTCTTATTTGTAAGATCATAACTCCCTCTTGTCAATATAGTGCCATTTGGATCAGAATATGACTTTTCTTAAAAAGAGTCCCGGTTTTCTGATTTTCATAGGCGAGTTTTGGTGAAGCTAAATGAATAAGAAAACAAGTAAATGATGCGTCTCCTTCGACATTTAGGAGTCTCTACTTCTTATTTGTATGCTCAGAACTCCTTCTTGTCAATATAGTGCCATTTTGGATAAGAATATGACTTTTCTTAAAAAGAGTCCTAGTTTTGTGATTTTCATAGGAGAGTTTTGGTGTAGCTAAAGGAAGAATAAAACCGGTACATGATACATCTCCTTCAATATTTCGGAATCTCTACTTCTTATTTGTATGCTCAGAACTCCCGCTTGTCAATATAGTGCCGTTTTGGATCAGAATATGACTTGACTTAAAAAGAGTCCTAGTTTTGTGATTTTCATAAGAGAGTTTGTGTGTAGCTAAAGGAATAAGAAAACAAGTAAATGATGCGTCTCCTTCGACATTTAGGAGTCTCTATTTGTAAGATTAGAACTCCCTCTTGTCAATATAGTTCCATTTTGGATCAGAATATGACTTTCCTTAAAAAGAGTACCAGTTTTCTGATTTTCATAGGAGAGTTTTGGTGTAGCTAAAGGAATAAGAAAACAAGTAAATGATGCATCTCCGTCTACATTTAGTAGTCTCTACTTCTTATTTGTAAGATCATAACTCCCTCTTGTCAATATAGTGCCATTTGGATCAGAATATGACTTTTCTTAAAAAGAGTCCCGGTTTTCTGATTTTCATAGCGAGTTTTGGTGAAAGCTAAAGGAATAAGAAACAAGTAATGATGCGTCTCCTTCGACATTAGGAGTCTC
>NW_006256390.1:0-1964 GCF_000478725.1 Eutrema salsugineum | reverse complement strand
TCCTTCGACATTTAGGAGTCTCTACTTCTTATTTGTATGCTCAGAACTCCCTCTGTTCAATATAAGTGCCATTTGGATCAGAAATATGACTTTTCTTAAAAAGAGTCCCAGTTTTCTGATTTTCATAGGAGAGTTTTGGTGTAGCTAAAGGAATAATAAAACAGGTACATGATGTCTCTCCTTCCACATTTAGAAGTCTCTATTTGTAAGATTAGAACTCCCTCTTGTCAATATAGTGCCATTTTGGATCAGAATATGACTTTCCTTAAAAAGAGTACCAGTTTTTTGATTTTCATAGGAGAGCTTTGGTGTAAATAAAGGAATAAGAAAACAAGTAAATGATGCGTCTCCTTCGACATTTAGGAGTCTCTACTTCTTATTTTTATGCTCAGAACTCCCTCTTGTCAATATAGTGCCATTTGGATCAGAATATGACTTTTCTTAAAAAGAGTCCCGGTTTTCTGATTTTCATAGGAGAGTTTTGGTGTAGCTAAAGGAATAATAAAACGAGTAAATCATGCCTCTCCTTCCGCATTTAGGAGTCTCTATTTGTAAGATTAGAACTCCTCTTGTCAATATAGTGCCATTTTGGATCAGAATATGACTTTTCTTAAAAAGAGTCCCGGTTTTCTGATTTTCATAGGCGAGTTTTGGTGAAGCTAAAGGAATAAGAAAACAAGTAAATGATGCGTCTCCTTCGACATTTAGGAGTCTCTACTTCTTATTTGTATGCTCAGAACTCCTTCTTGTCAATATAGTGCCATTTTGGATAAGAATATGACTTTTCTTAAAAAGAGTCCTAGTTTTGTGATTTTCATAGGAGAGTTTTGGTGTAGCTAAAGGAAGAATAAAACCGGTACATGATACATCTCCTTCAATATTTCGGAATCTCTACTTCTTATTTGTATGCTCAGAACTCCCGCTTGTCAATATAGTGCCGTTTTGGATCAGAATATGACTTGACTTAAAAAGAGTCCTAGTTTTGTGATTTTCATAAGAGAGTTTGTGTGTAAAAATTTACTATTCAAAAGGTCCAGCTGTAAAAGGGACCGTCAAACTTGTTTGTAAAGATCTTGGTGATCTTTCGGGTAAGTTTAGATTTGTCCTGACCAAACCTACAAAGTCAGATACAAACAAGTTACCAGTTATCAAAACATACATAATTGTTACCTAATCTAAGCAATGAATTCGCATACAACACCTAAAATCAAGTTCCAAACATAAATATGTAAACTAAGCAATGAATTCGCATACCATGTTGAAACCTAATCCGAGTTCCACACCCCAATCAAGTTCAAACCTAAACAACTAAACTAAGCAATACAAGCTGAAAATGAAAGCATTACCATGTTGTATTAGGCTTCGGTAAAGGAGATAGGACTGTGGTGAAAGCTTCCCTTCCTGGTTGTGTAAGCAAAGCGTTCAGGATTCTCTGATGGTCAGGAGCGAGATCGGGGCTGAATAGAGCTTCTTCACCGTCGTTGTGGCCTTCATGGGAGTGCGAGTAAGTCCCTTCAGCATGCGGAGATGTTTCTTCTTCAGAGATTGCGGCTGGTCGGTGTTCGGAGTTATTGGAGCTTCGGGGTTGAGGCGGTTGAGTCGACGGAGCATTAAGCGGCGGAGAAGAGCTTTGATGTTGGCTGCGGTTCTGGAACAGATGCGTCGGTGGTGGATAATCTCTCACCGAGATCGACGGTGCCCTCTCCGGCTGAAGCGGTGGTGGAGACTGGTTAGACGGCGACGGAGTGAAGGCGTATCGACTTGGGAGAGGCGTCTTTGCAGTCGATGCCTTTCCACCTCCTCTTCCTTTCTTCGAACGACGAGTAGGCATCGGTTTCTGGGTTTCGGATCGGTGGAGAAGAAAGGGGAGTGAAGAGAAGAGAGAATTGGTGTGGGTTAGAATCGATAAACAGGTTGAGAAGAAAGAATCGGTGTGAGAGAAGAGGCGGAATGATCGAGAGAAG
>NW_006256391.1:12890-14941 GCF_000478725.1 Eutrema salsugineum | reverse complement strand
CAGAATATGACTTTTACTAGAAAGAGTCCTTGTTTTTTGAGTTTCATAGGAGAATTGAGGATTATCTAAAGCAATTAGAAAACTTGGAAATGATGCATTTCCTTCCACATTTAGTAGCGTCTACCTCTTATTTCAAGTCTCAAAACTCCCACTTGTCAATATAATGCTAATTGGGATCAGAATATGACTTTTACTAGAAAGAGTCCCAGTTTTCTGATTTTCATAGGAGATTTGAGGTGTATCTAAAGGAATTAGAAAACATGTAAATGATGCATCTCCTTGCACATTTAGTAGTGTCTACCTCTTATTTCAAGTCTCAAAACTCCCACTTGTCAATATAATGCCTATTAGGATCAGAATATGACTTTTACTAGAAAGAGTCCCGGTTTTCTGATTTTCATAGGAGATTTGAGGTGTATCTAAAGGAATTAGAAAACTTGGAAATGATGCATCTCTTTCCACATTTAGTAGTGTCTACCTCTTATTTCAAGTCTCAAAACTCCCACTTGTCAATATAATGCTAATTGGGATCAGAATATGACTTTTACTAGAAAGAGTCCCAGTTTTCTTGTTTTCATAGCAGATTTGAGGTGTATCTAAAGGAATTAGAAAACATGTAAATGATGCATCTCCTTCCACATTTAGTAGTGTCTACCTCTTATTTCAAGTCTCAAACTCCCACTTGTCAATATAATGCCAATTGGGATCAGAATATGACTTTTACTAGAAAGAGTCCCAGTTCTTCTTGTTTTCATAGGAGATTTGAGGTGTATCTAAAGTGAATTAGAAAACTTGGAAATGATGCATCTCCTTCCACATTTAGTAGCGTCTACCTCTTATTTCAAGTCTCAAAACTCCCACTTGTCAATATAATGCCAATTGGGATCAGAATATGACTTTTACTAGAAAGAGTCCCAGTTTTCTGATTTTCATAGGAGATTTGAGGTGTATCTAAAGGAATTAGAAAACATGTAAATGATGCATCTCTTTGCACATTTAGTAGTGTCTACCTCTTATTTCAAGTCTCAAAACTCCCACTTGTCAATATAATGCCTATTAGGATCAGAATATGACTTTTACTAGAAAGAGTCCCGGTTTTCTGATTTTCATAGGAGATTTGAGGTGTATCTAAAGGAATTAGAAAACTTGGAAATGATGCATCTCTTTCCACATTTAGTAGTGTCTACCTCTTATTTCAAGACTCAAAACTCCCACTTGTCAATATAATGCTAATTGGGATCAGAATATGACTTTTACTAGAAAGAGTCCCAGTTTTCTTGTTTTCATAGCAGATTTGAGGTGTATCTAAAGGAATTAGAAAACATGTAAATGATGCATCTCCTTCCACATTTAGTAGTGTCTACCTCTTATTTCAAGTCTCAAAACTCCCACTTGTCAATATAATGCCAATTGGGATCAGAATATGACTTTTACTAGAAAGAGTCCCAGTTTTCTTGATTTCATAGGAGATTTGAGGTGTATCTAAATGAATTAGAAAACTTGGAAATGATGCATCTCCTTCCACATTTAGTAGTGTCTACCTCTTATTTCAAGTCTCAAAACTCCGACTTGTAAATATAATGCCAATTGGGATCAGAATATGAGTTTTACTAGAAAGAGTCCAAGTTTTCTTGTTTTCATAGGAGATTTGAGGTGTATCTAAAGGAATTAGAAAACTTGGAAATGATGCATCTCCTTCCACATTTAGTAGTGTCTACCTCATTTTTCAAGTCTCAAAACTCCCACTTGTCAATATAATGCTAATTGGGATCAGAATATGACTTTTACTAGAAAGAGTCCAAGTTTTCTGGTTTTCATAGGAGATTTGAGGTGTATCTAAAGGAATTAGAAAACTTGGAAATGATGCATCTCCTTCCACATTTAGTAGTGTCTACCTCTTATTTCAAGTCTCAAAACTCCCACTTGTCAATATAATGTCAATTGGGATCAGAAAATGACTTTTACTAGAAAGAGTCCAAGTTTTCTAGTTTTCATAGGAGATTTTAGGTGTATCTAAAGGAATTAAAAAACTTGGAAATGATGCATCTCCT
>NW_006256391.1:11089-12790 GCF_000478725.1 Eutrema salsugineum | reverse complement strand
GATCAGAATATGAGTTTTACTAGAAAGAGTCCAAGTTTTCTGGTTTTCATAGGAGATTTGAGGTGTATCTAAAGGAATTAGAAAACTGGGAAATGATGCATCTCCTTCCACATTTAGTAGCGTCTACCTCTTATTGCAAGTCTCAAAACTCCCACTCGTCAATATATTGCCAATTGGGATCAGAATTTGACTTTTACTAGAAAGAGTCCAAGTTTTTGGTTTTCATAGGAGATTTGAGGTGTATCTAAAGGAATTAGAAAACTTGGAAATGATGCATCTCCTTCCACATTTAGTAGTGTCTACCTCTTAGTTCAAGTCTCAAAACTCCCACTTGTCAATATAATGTCAATTGGGATCAGAATGTAACTTTTACTAGAAAGAGTCCAAGTTTTCTGGTTTTCATAGGAGATTTGAGGTATATCTAAAGGAATTAGAAAACTTGGAAATGATGCATCTCCTTCCACATTTAGTAGCGTCTACCTCTTATTTCAAGTCTCAATACTCCCACTTGTCAATATAATGTCAATTGGGATGAGAATATGTCTTTTACTAGAAAGAGTCCAAGTTTTCTAGTTTTCATAGGAGATTTGAGGTGTATCTAAAGGAATTAGAAAACTTGGAAATGATGCATCTCCTTCCACATTTAGTAGTGTCTACCTCATTTTTCAAGTCTCAAAACTCCCACTTGTCAATATAATGCCAATTGGGATCAGAATATGACTTTTACTAGAAAGAGTCCCTGTTTTTCTGAGGTTTCATAGGAGATTTGAGGAGTATCTAAAGGAATTAGAAAACTTGGAAATGATGCATCTCCTTCCACATTTAGTAGTGTCTACCTCTTATTTCAAGTCTCAAAACTCCCACTTGTCAATATAATGCTAATTGGGATCAGAATATGACTTTTACTAGAAAGAGTCCAAGTTTTCTGGTTTTCATAGGAGATTTGAGGTATATCTAAAGGAATTAGAAAACTTGGAAATGATGCATCTCCTTCCACATTTAGTAGCGTCTACCTCTTATTTCAAGTCTCAATACTCCCACTTGTCAATATAATGTCAATTGGGATGAGATTATGTCTTTTACTAGAAAGAGTCCAAGTTTTCTAGTTTTCATAGGAGATTTGAGGTGTATCTAAAGGAATTAGAAAACTTGGAAATGATGCATCTCCTTCCACATTTAGTAGTGTCTACCTCATTTTTCAAGTCTCAAAACTCCCACTTGTCAATATAATGCCAATTGGGATCAGAATATGACTTTTACTAGAAAGAGTCCCTGTTTTTTTAGTTTCATAGGAGAATTGAGGATTATCTAAACGAATTAGAAAACTTGGAAATGATGCATCTCCTTCCACATTTAGTAGTGTCTACCTCTTATTTCAAGTCTCAAAACTCCCACTTGTCAATATAATGCTAATTGGGATCAGAATATGACTTTACTAGAAAGAGTCCAGTTTTCTGGTTTTCATCGGAGATTTGAGGTGTATCTAAAGGAATTAGAAAACTTGGAAATGATGCATCTCCTTCCACATTTAGTAGTGTCTACCTCTTATTTCAAGTCTCAAAACTCCCACTTGTAAATATAATGCCATTTGGGATCAGAATATGACTTTTACTAGAAAGAGTCCCAGTTTTCTGGTTTTCATAGGAGATTTGAGGTGTATCTAAAGGAATTAGAAAACTTGGAAATGATGCATCTCCTTCC
>NW_006256391.1:10102-10989 GCF_000478725.1 Eutrema salsugineum | reverse complement strand
GTGTCTACCTCTTATTTCAAGTCTCAAAACTCCCACTTGTCAATATAATGCCAATTGGGATCAGAATATGGCTTTTACTAGAAAGAGTCCCAGTTTTCTAGTTTTCATAGGAGATTTGAGGTGTATCTAAAGGAATTAGCAAACTTGGAAATCATGCATCTCCTTCCACATTTAGTAGTGTCTACCTCTTATTTCAAGTCTCAAAACTCCCACTTGTCAATATAATGCCAATTGGGATCAGAATATGACTTTTACTAGAAAGTGTCCCTGTTTTTGGAGTTTCATAGGAGAATTGAGGATTATCTAAAGGAATTAGAAAACTTGGAAATGATGCATCTCCTTCCACATTTAGTAGTGTCTACCTCTTATTTCAAGTCTCAAAACTCCCACTTGTCAATATAATGCTAATTGGGATCAGAATATGACTTTTACTAGAAAGAGTCCAAGTTTTCTGGTTTTCATAAGAGATTTAAGGTGTATCTAAAGGAATTAGAAAACTTGGAAATGATGCATCTCCTTCCACATTTAGTAGTGTCTACCTCTTATTTCAAGTCTCAAAACTCCCACTTGTCAATATAATCTTAATTGGGATCAGAATATGACTTTTACTAGAAAGAGTCCAAGTTTTCTGGTTTTCATAGGAGATTTGAGGTGTATCTAAAGGAATTAGAAAACTTGGAAATGATGCATCTCCTTCCACATTTAGTAGTGTCAACCTCTTATTTCAAGTCTCAAAACTCCCACTTGTAAATATAATGCCAATTGGGATCAGAATATGACTTTTACTGGAAAGAGTCCCAGTTTTCTTGTTTTCATAGGAGATTTGAGGTGTATCTAAAGGGATTTAGAAAACTTGGAAATGATGCATCTCCTTTCACATTTAGGAG
>NW_006256391.1:1313-9898 GCF_000478725.1 Eutrema salsugineum | reverse complement strand
TAATTGGGATCAGAATATGACTTTTACTAGAAAGAGTCCAAGTTTTCTGATTTTCATAGGAGATTTGAGGTATATCTAAAGGAATTAGAAAACATGTAAATGATGCATCTCCTTCCACATTTAGTAGTGTCTACCTCTTATTTCAAGTCTCAAAACTCCCACTTGTCAATATAATGCCAATTGGGATCAGAATATGACTTTTACTAGAAAGAGTCCTTGTTTTTTGAGTTTCATAGGAGAATTGAGGATTATCTAAAGGAATTAGAAAACTTGGAAATGATGCATCTCCTTCCACATTTAGTAGTGTCTACCTCTTATTTCAAGTCTCAAAACTCCCACTTGTCAATATAATGCTAATTGGGATCAGAATATGACTTTTACTAGAAAGAGTCCAAGTTTTCTGGTTTTCATAGGAGATTTGAGGTGTATCTAAAGGAATTAGAAAACTTGGAAATGATGCATCTCCTTCCACATTTAGTAGCGTCTACCTCTTATTTCAAGTCTCAAAACTCCCACTTGTCAATATAATGCCAATTGGGATCAGAATATGACTTTTACTTGAAAGAGTCCAAGTTTTATGGTTTTCATAGGAGATTTGAGGTGTATCTAAAGGAATTAGAAAACTTGGAAATGATGCATCTCCTTCCACATTTAGTAGTGTCTACCTCTTATTTCAAGACTCAAAACTCCCACTTGTCAATATAATGCCAATTGGGATCAGAATAAGACTTTTACTAGAAAGAGTCCCAGTTTTCGTGTTTTCATAGGAGATTTGAGGTGTATCTAAAGGAATTAGAAAACTTGGAAATGATGCATCTCCTTCCACATTTAGTAGTGTATACCTCTTATTTCAAGTCTCAAAACTCCCACTTGTCAATATAATGCCAATTGGGATCAGAATATGACTTTTACTTGAAAGAGTCCAAGTTTTATGGTTTTCATAGGAGATTTGAGGTATATCTAAAGGAATTAGAAAACATGTAAATGATGCATCTCCTTCCACATTTAGTAGTGTCTACCTCTTTATTTCAAGTCTCAAAACTCCCACTTGTCAATATAATGCCAATTGGGATCAGAATATGACTTTTACTAGAAAGAGTCCTAGTTTTTCTGAGTTTCATAGGAGAATTGAGGATGTATCTAAAGGAATTAGAAAACTTGGAAATGATGCATCTCCTTCCACATTTAGTAGTGTCTACCTCTTATTTCAAGTCTCAAAACTCCCACTTGTCAATATAATGCTAATTGGGATCAGAATATGACTTTTACTAGAAAGAGTCCAAGTTTTCTGGTTTTCATAGGAGATTTGAGGTGTATCTAAAGGAATTAGAAAACTTGGAAATGATGCATCTCCTTCCACATTTAGTAGTGTCAACCTCTTATTTCAAGTCTCAAAACTCCCACTTGTAAATATAATGCCAATTGGGATCAGAATATGACTTTTACTGGAAAGAGTCCCAGTTTTCTTGTTTTCATAGGAGATTTGAGGTGTATCTAAAGGAATTAGAAAACTTGGAAATGATGCATCTCCTTCCACATTTAGTAGTGTCTACCTCTTATTTCAAGTCTCAAAACTCCCACTAGTCAATATAATGTCAATTGGGATCATAATATGACTTTTACTAGAAAGAGTCCCAGTTTTCTTGTTTTCATAGGAGATTTGAGGTGTATCTAAAGGAATTAGAAAACTTGGAAATGATGCATCTCCTTCCACATTTAGTAGTGTCTACCTCTTATTTCAAGTCTCAAAACTCCCACTAGTCAATATAATGTCAATTGGGATCATAATATGACTTTTACTAGAAAGAGTCCCAGTTTTCTTGTTTTCATAGCAGATTTTAGGTGTATCTAAAGGAATTAGCAAACTTGGAAATCATGCATCTCCTTCCACATTAGTAGTGTGTACCTCTTATTTCTAGTTTCAAAACTCCCACTTGTCAATATAATGCCAATTGGGATCAGAATATGACTTTAACTAGAAAGAGTCCCAGTTTTCTGATTTTCATAGGAGAACTGAGGATTATCTAAAGGAATTAGAAAACTTGGAAATGATGCATCTCCTTCCACATTTAGTAGTGTCTACCTCTTATTTCAAGTCTCAAAACTCCCACTTGTCAATATAATGCTAATTGGGATCAGAATATGACTTTTACTAGAAAGAGTCCAAGTTTTCTGGTTTTCATAGGAGATTTGAGGTGTATCTAAAGGAATTAGAAAACTTGGAAATGATGCATCTCCTTCCACATTTAGTAGTGTCAACCTCTTATTTCAAGTCTCAAAACTCCCACTTGTAAATATAATGCCAATTGGGATCAGAATATGACTTTTACTGGAAAGAGTCCCAGTTTTCTTGTTTTCATAGGAGATTTGAGGTGTATCTAAAGGAATTAGAAAACTTGGAAATGATGCATCTCCTTCCACATTTAGTAGTGTCTACCTCTTATTCAAGTCTCAAAACTCCCACTAGTCAATATAATGTCAATTGGGATCAGAATATGACTTTTACTAGAAAGAGTCCCAGTTTTCTTGTTTTCATAGCAGATTTGAGGTGTATCTAAAGGGAATTAGCAAACTTGGAAATCATGCATCTCCTTCCACATTTAGTAGTGTGTACCTCTTATTTCAAGTCTCAAACTCCCACTTGTCAATATAATGCCACTAGGGATCAGAATATGACTTATACTAGAAAAGAGTCCCTGTTTTTGGAGTTTCATAGGAGAATTGAGGATTATCTAAAGGAATTAGAAAACTTGGAAATGATGCATCTCCTTCCACATTTAGTAGTGTCTACCTCTTATTTCAAGTCTCAAAACTCCCACTTGTCAATATAATGCTAATTGGGATCAGAATATGACTTTTACTAGAAAGAGTCCAAGTTTTCTGGTTTTCATAAGAGATTTGAGGTGTATCTAAAGGAATTAGAAAACTTGGAAATGATGCATCTCCTTCCACATTTAGTAGTGTCTACCTCTTATTTCAAGTCTGAAAACTCCCACTTGTCAATATAATGCCAATTGGGATGAGAATATGTCTTTTACTATAAAGAGTCCCAGTTTTCTGATTTTCATAGGAGATTTGAGGTGTATCTAAAGGAATTAGAAAACATGTAAATGATGCATCTCCTTCCACATTTAGTAGTGTCTACCTCTTATTTCAAGTCTCAAAACTCCCACTTGTCAATATAATGCCAATTGGGATCAGAATATGACTTTTACTAGAAAGAGTCCCTGTTTTTCTGAGTTTCATAGGAGATTTGAGGAGTATCTAAAGGAATTAGAAAACTTGGAAATGATGCATCTCCTTCCACATTTAGTAGTGTCTACCTCTTATTTCAAGTCTCAAAACTCCCACTTGTCAATATAATGCTAATTGGGATCAGAATATGACTTTTACTAGAAAGAGTCCAAGTTTTTTGAGTTTCATAGGAGAATTGAGGATTATCTAAAGGTATTAGAAAACTTGGAAATGATGCATCTCCTTCCACATTTAGTAGTGTCTACCTCTTATTTCAAGTCTCAAAACTCGCACTTGTCAATATAATGCTAATTGGGATCAGAATATGACTTTTACTAGAAAAGAGTCCAAGTTTTCTGGTTTTCATAAGAGATTGAGGTGTATCTAAAGGAATTAGAAAACTTGGAAATGATGCATCTCCTTCCACATTTAGTAGTGTCTACCTCTTATTTCAAGTCTGAAAACTCCCACTTGTCAATATAATGCCAATTGGGATGAGAATATGTCTTTTACTAGAAAGAGTCCCAGTTTTCTGATTTTCATAGGAGATTTGAGGTGTATCTAAAGGAATTAGAAAACATGTAAATGATGCATCTCCTTCCACATTTAGTAGTGTCTACCTCTTATTTCAAGTCTCAAAACTCCCACTTGTCAATATAATGCCAATTGGGATCAGAATATGACTTTTACTAGAAAGAGTCCCTGTTTTTGGAGTTTCATAGGAGAATTGAGGATTATCTAAAGGAATTAGAAAACTTGGAAATGATGCATCTCCTTCCACATTTAGTAGTGTCTACCTCTTATTTCAAGTCTCAAAACTCCCACTTGTCAATATAATGCTAATTGGGATCAGAATATGACTTTTACTAGAAAGAGTCCAAGTTTTCTGGTTTTCATAAGAGATTTGAGGTGTATCTAAAGGAATTAGAAAACTTGGAAATGATGCATCTCCTTCCACATTTAGTAGTGTCTACCTCTTATTTCAAGTCTGAAAACTCCCACTTGTCAATATAATGCCAATTGGGATGAGAATATGTCTTTTACTAGAAAGAGTCCCAGTTTTCTGATTTTCATAGGAGATTTGAGGTGTATCTAAAGGAATTAGAAAACATGTAAATGATGCATCTCCTTCCACATTTAGTAGTGTCTACCTCTTATTTCAAGTCTGCCAAATGTATTGGTCAATATAATGCTAATTGGGATCAGAATATGACTTTTACTAGAAAGAGTCCAAGTTTTCTGGTTTTCATATGAGATTTGAGGTGTATCTAAAAGAATTAGAAAACTTGGAAATGATGCATCTCCTTCCACATTTAGTAGTGTCTACCTCATTTTTCAAGTCTCAAAACTCCCACTTGTCAATATAATGCTAATTGGGATCAGAATATGACTTTTAGTGGAAAGAGTCCAAGTTTTCTGGTTTTCATAGGAGATTTGAGGTGTATCTAAAGGAATTAGAAAACTTGGAAATGATGTATCTCTTTCCACATTTAGTAGTGTCTACCTCTTATTTCAAGTCTCAAAACTCCCACTTGTCAATATAATGCTAATTGGGATCAGAATATGACTTTTACTAGAAAGAGTCCCAGTATTCTTGTTTTCATAGCAGATTTGAGGTGTATCTAAAGGAATTAGAAAACATGTAAATGATGCATCTCCTTCCACATTTAGTAGTGTCTACCTCTTATTTCAAGTCTCAAAACTCCCACTTGTCAATATAATGCCAATTGGGATCAGAATATGACTTTTACTAGAAAGAGTCCCAGTTTTCTTGATTTCATAGGAGATTTGAGGTGTATCTAAATGAATTAGAAAACTTGGAAATGATGCATCTCCTTCCACATTTAGTAGTGTCTACCTCTTATTTCAAGTCTCAAAACTCCTACTTGTAAATATAATGCCAATTGGGATCAGAATGTGAGTTTTACTAGAAAGAGTCCAAGTTTTCTTGTTTTCATAGGAGATTTGAGGTGTATCTAAAGGAATTAGAAAACTTGGAAATGATGCATCTCCTTCCACATTTAGTAGTGTCTACCTCATTTTTCAAGTCTCAAAACTCCCACTTGTCAATATAATGCTAATTGGGATCAGAATATGACTTTTACTAGAAAGAGTCCAAGTTTTCTGGTTTTCATAGGAGATTTGAGGTGTATCTAAAGGAATTAGAAAACTTGGAAATGATGCATCTCCTTCCACATTTAGTAGTGTCTACCTCTTATTTCAAGTCTCAAAACTCCCACTTGTCAATATAATGCTAATTGGGATCAGAATATGACTTTTACTAGAAAGAGTCCCAGTTTTTCTTGGTTTCATAGGAGATTTGAGGAGTATCTAAACGAATTAGAAAACTTGAAATGATGCATCTCCTTCCACATTTAGTAGTGTCTACCTCTTATTTCAAGTCTCAAATCTCCCACTTGTCAATATAATGCTAATTGGGATCAGAATATGACTTTTACTAGAAAGAGTCCAAGTTTTCTGGTTTTCATAGGAGATTTGAGGTGTATCTAAAAGAATTAGAAAACTTGGAAATGATGCATCTCCTTCCACATTTAGTAGTGTCTACCTCATTTTTCAAGTCTCAAAACTCCCACTTGTCAATATAATGCTAATTGGGATCAGAATATGACTTTTAGTGGAAAGAGTCCAAGTTTTCTGGTTTTCATAGGAGATTTGAGGTGTATCTAAAGGAATTAGAAAACTTGGAAATGATGCATCTCCTTCCACATTTAGTAGTGTCTACCTCTTATTTCAAGTCTCAAAACTCCCACTTGTCAATATAATGCTAATTGGGATCAGAATATGACTTTTACTAGAAAGAGTCCCAGTTTTCTTGTTTTCATAGCAGATTTGAGGTGTATCTAAAGGAATTAGAAAACATGTAAATGATGCATCTCCTTCCACATTTAGTAGTGTCTACCTCTTATTTCAAGTTTCAAAACTCCCACTTGTCAATATAATGCCAATTGGGATCAGAATATGACTTTTACTAGAAAGAGTCCCAGTTTTCTAGATTTCATAGGAGATTTGAGGTGTATCTAAATGAATTAGAAAACTTGGAAATGATGCATCTCCTTCCACATTTAGTAGTGTCTACCTCTTATTTCAAGTCTCAAAACTCCCACTTGTCAATATAATGCTAATTGGGATCAGAATATGACTTTTAGTGGAAAGAGTCCAAGTTTTCTGGTTTTCATAGGAGATTTGAGGTGTATCTAAAGGAATTAGAAAACTTGGAAATGATGCATTTCCTTCCACATTTAGTAGCGTCTACCTCTTATTTCAAGTCTCAAAACTCCCACTTGTCAATATAATGCTAATTGGGATCAGAATATGACTTTTACTAGAAAGAGTCCAAGTTTTTCTGGTTTTCATAGGAGATTTGAGTGTATCTAAACGGAATTAGAAAACTTGAAATGATGCATCTCCTTCCACATTTAGTAGTGTCTACCTCTTATTTCTAGTTTCAAAACTCCCATTTGTCAATATAATGCGAATTGGGATGAGAATATGTCTTTTACTAGAAAGAGTCCCAGTTTTCTGGTTTTCATAAGAGATTTGAGGTGTATCTAAAGGAATTAGAAAACTTGGAAATGATGCATCTCCTTCCACATTTAGTAGTGTCTACCTCTTATTTCTAGTTTCAAAACTCCCACTTGTCAATATAATGCCAATTGGGATCAGAATATGAATTTTACTAGAAAGAGTCCCAGTTTTCTGGTTTTCATAGGAGATTTGAGGTGTATCTAAAGGAATTAGAAAACTTGGAAATGATGCATCTCCTTCCACATTTAGTAGTGTCTACCTCTTATTTCAAGTCTCAAAACTCCCACTTGTCAATATAATGCCAATTGGGATCAGAATATGACTTTTACTAGAAAGAGTCCCAGTTTTCTAGTTTTCATAAGAGATTTTAGGTGTATCTAAAGGAATTAGAAAACTTGGAAATGATGCATCTCCTTCCACATTTAGTAGTGTCTACCTCTTATTTCTAGTTTCAAAACTCCCACTTGTCAATATAATGCCAATTGGGATCAGAATATGACTTTTACTAGAAAGAGTCCCAGTTTTCTGATTTTCATAGGAGATTTGAGGTGTATCTAAAGGAATTAGAAAACTTGGAAATGATGCATCTCCTTCCTCATTTAGTAGTGTCTACCTCTTATTTCAAGTCTCAAAACTCCCACTTGTCAATATAATGCCAATTGGGATCAGAATATGACTTTTACTAGAGAGAGTCCAAGTTTTCTAGTTTTCATAGGAGATTTGAGGTGTATCTAAAGGAATTAGAAAACATGTAAATGAGTGCATCTCGCTTCCACATTTAGTAGTGTCTACCTCTTATTTCAAGTCTCAAAACTCCCACTTGTCAATATAATGCCAATTGGGATCAGAATATGACTTTTACTAGAAAGAGTCCCTGTTTTTTGAGTTTCATAGGAGAATTGAGGATTATCTAAAGGAATTAGAAAACATGTAAATGATGCATCTCCTTCCACATTTAGTAGTGTCTACCTCTTATTTCAAGTCTCAAAACTCCCACTTGTCAATATAATGCTAATTGGGATCAGAATATGACTTTTACTAGAAAGAGTCCCAGTTTTCTTGTTTTCATAGCAGATTTGAGGTGTATCTAAAGGAATTAGAAAACATGTAAATGATGCATCTCCTTCCACATTTAGTAGTGTCTACCTCTTATTTCAAGTCTCAAAACTCTCACTTGTCAATATAATGCCAATTGGGATCAGAATATGACTTTTACTAGAAAGTGTCCCAGTTTTCTTGATTTCATAGGAGATTTGAGGTGTATCTAAATGAATTAGAAAACTTGGAAATGATGCATCTCCTTCCACATTTAGTAGTGTCTACCTCTTATTTCAAGTCTCAAAACTCCTACTTGTAAATATAATGCCAATTGGGATCAGAATGTGAGTTTTACTAGAAAGAGTCCAAGTTTTCTTGTTTTCATAGGAGATTTTAGGTGTATCTAAAGGAATTAGAAAACTTGGAAATGATGCATCTCCTTCCACATTTAGTAGCGTCTACCTCTTATTTCAAGTCTCAAAACTCCCACTTGTCAATATAATGCCAATTGGGATCAGAATATGACTTTTACTAGAAAGAGTCCAAGTTTTTGGTTTTCATAGGAGATTTGAGGTGTATCTAAAGGAATTAGAAAACTTGGAAATGATGCATCTCCTTCCACATTTAGTAGTGTCTACCTCTTAGTTCAAGTCTCAAAACTCCCCACTGTCAATATAATGCTCAATTGGATCAGAATATGACTTTTACTAGAAAGAGTCCCAAGTTTCTAGTTTTTCATAAGGAGATTTGAGGTGTATCTAAAGGAA
>NW_006256391.1:0-1213 GCF_000478725.1 Eutrema salsugineum | reverse complement strand
AAAACTCCCATTTGTCATATAATGCTAATTGGGATCAGAAATATGACTTTTAGTGGAAAAGAGTCCAAGTTTTCTGGTTTTCATAGGAGATTTGAGGTGTATCTAAAGGAATTAGAAAACTTGGAAATGATGCATCTCCTTCCACATTTAGTAGCGTCTACCTCTTATTTCAAGTCTCAATACTCCCACTTGTCAATATAATGCCAATTGGGATCAGAATATGACTTTTACTAGAAAGAGTCCCAGTTTTCTTGTTTTCATAGGAGATTTGAGGTGTATCTAAAGGAATTAGAAAACATGTAAATGATGCATCTCCTTCCACATTTAGTAGTGTCTACCTCTTATTTCAAGTCTCAAAACTCCCACTTGTCAATATAATGCCAATTGGGATCAGAATATGACTTTTACTAGAAAGAGTCCCTGTTTTTTGAGTTTCATAGGAGAATTGAGGATTATCTAAAGGAATTAGAAAACTTGGAAATGATGTATCTCCTTCCACATTTAGTAGTGTCTACCTCTTATTTCAAGTCTCAAAACTCCCACTTGTCAATATAATGCTAATTGGGATCAGAATATGACTTTTACTAGAAAGAGTCCAAGTTTTCTGGTTTTCATAGGAGATTTGAGGTGTATCTAAAGAAATTAGAAAACTTGGAAATGATGCATCTCCTTCCATATTTAGTAGTGTCTACCTCATTTTTCAAGTCTCAAAACTCCCACTTGTCAATATAATGCTAATTGGGATCAGAATATGACTTATACTAGAAAGAGTCCAAGTTTTCTAGTTTTTATAGGAGATTTGAGGTGTATCTAAAGGAATTAGAAAACTTGGAAATGATGCATCTCCTTCCACATTTAGTAGTGTCTACCTCTTATTTCAAGTCTCAAAACTCCCATTTGTCAATATAATGCTAATTGGGATCAGAATATGACTTTTACTAGAAAGAGTCCCAGTTTTCTTGTTTTCATAGCAGATTTGAGGTGTATCTAAAGGAATTAGAAAACATGTAAATGATGCATCTCCTTCCACATTTAGTTGTGTCTACCTCTTATTTCAAGTCTCAAAACTCCCACTTGTCAATATAATGCCAATTGGGATCAGAATATGACTTTTACTAGAAAGAGTCCCTGTTTTTTGAGTTTCATAGGAGAATTGAGGATTATCTAAAGGAATTAGAAAACTTGGAAATGATGCATCTCCTTCCACATTTAG
>NW_006256392.1:0-2991 GCF_000478725.1 Eutrema salsugineum | reverse complement strand
GAATGAAAAGGTCTCCTTGTCCCAAAGGAAGTATGCTCGAGATATTGTTCATGATGCAGGTCTTAAGGATGCAAAACCCGCTAGAACTCCATTAGAGGATGCATATAAAGCTCACCAACAGGGGGAGAATGAAGCTGAGAGTCTCTTTGATGATCCCAAGCTATACAGAAGAACAGTTGGTAAGCTTATATACCTCACAATAACTAGACCTGACTTGTGTTTTGCTGTGAATCAGGTGAGCCAACATATGCAAGCCCCAAGTACATATCATTGGAACATGGTGAATCGCATTCTGAGATATCTCAAAGGAACCTTGGAGCAAGGGATATGGATGGGGTGCAATGGAAGCTCAGAAATAGTTGGATATTGTGATGCTGATTGGGCTGGTGACAGAACTGATAGAAGATCAACAACCGGCTATTGTACTTTCATAGGAGGGAACTTGGTGACTTGGAAGAGCAAGAAGCAGAAGGTTGTGTCTTGTTCAAGTGCAGAAGCCGAGTATAGAGCTATGAGAAGACTTACAACCGAGTTGATGTGGCTGAAGATGCTTCTCTCAGATCTTGGAATAGAGTTCTCAAAGCCGATCACTATGCATTGTGATAACCAGTCTGCTATTCACATTGCATCAAACCAGGTGTTCCATGAAAGGACTAAACACATTGAGGTGGATTGCCACAAAGTAAGGAACAGATAGAGCTTGGAGTCGTTTTACCGTGTTACACAAGAAGCTCTGATCAGTTGGCTGATATTTTACCAAGGCAACAAGCTTGAAGACCTTGGAGTTCATCAGTGAGAGATTGGGGCTTATGAGTCTCCAAGTCTCTGAATCCCCTAAGTGAAAGAGCTCACACTCTTTTTCCCTAAGTATGGTTTTGTCCCATTGGGTTTTCATACTTAGGTTTTTAATGAGGTGAGTCTCCTAACTTCCAATCTAAGCCTTCAGATTCTTTAAGGCTTAGCTTGAGGGGGAGTGTTAATCAAGAGAGATCATTATCATCTAAGCATCAGCTGATCTTCTCATGTATGACCGTACACATCCGTACATATCCGTACAAGGTCATCATTTGGGTTGCTTCTTCATCAAGTTATCTAGGGGAGCCTTCTTCTCTTATGTTCATTCTCTTCTTAACGTTTAAAGATAAGAGAGGAAGGAGCCAGGCTGGATATGATCTCCTTGTGACCGTTGGAGAGAAGGAGAAAAGTAGCTTTACCTTTTACTTTTGCTTTTTCCTCTTTTGGACTATAGCTTAGGAATCTAGAGAATATTCTTGTTGCTCTTTTACTTTATATAGCTGTATACTCTCTGTAATTGTTTTTCTAAGAAATGAGAAGATATCTCTTTCTCACCATTCTCTCTCTCTATTCTCTCTTCATCGTGTTCTTCAATAATCTCTCATACAATCTCTCTTAATCTCTTAATCTTCTATTATCCGCTGCTAATCTATACATTCTATCAAGATACACCTCAAATCTCCTATGAAAATCAGAAAACAAGGACTCTTTTTACTAAAAGTCATGTTCTGAACCAAATTGGCATGATAATGACAAGGGGGCGTTGGGAGACTAGAAACAAGAGGTAGAGAGTCCTAAATGTGGATAGAGATGCATCATTTACTTGTTTTCTTATTCCTTTAGATACACCTCAAATCTCCAATGAAAATCAGAAAAAAGGGATTCTTTTTACTAAAAGTCATATTCCGATCCAAATTGGCATGATAAAGACAAGGGGGCGTTGTGAGACTAGAAACAAGAGGTAGAGAGTCCTAAATGTGGAAGGAGATGCATCATTTACTTGTTTCTTATTACTAAAAGTCATGTTCTGAACCAAATTGGCATGATAATGACAAGGGGGCGTTGGTGAGACTAGAAACAAGAGGTAAAGAGTCCTAAATGTGGAAAGAGATGCATCATTTACTTGAATTCTTATTCCTTTAAATACACACCTCAAATCTCCTATAAAAATCAGAAAACTGGGACTCTTTTTACTAAAAGTCATATTCCGATCAAAATTGGCATGATAATGACAAGGGGGCGTTGTGAGACTAGAAACAAGAGGTAGAGAGTCCTAAATGAGGAAGGAGATGCATCATTTACTTGTTTTCTTATTCCTTTAGATACACCTCAAATCTTCTATGAAAATCAGAAAACTGGGACTCTTTTTACTAAAAGTCATATTTCGATCCAAATTGGCATGATAAAGACAAGGGGGCGTTGTGAGACTAAAAACAAGAGGTAGAGAGTCCTAAATGTGGAAGGAGATGCATCATTTACTTGTTTCTTATTCCGTTAGATACACCTCAAATCTCATATGAAAATCAGAAAACAAGGACTCTTTTTACTAGAAGTCATGTTCTGAACCAAATTGGCGTGATAATGACAAGGGGGCGTTGGGAGTCTAGAAACAAGAGGTAGAGAGTCCTAAATGTGGATAGAGATGCATCATTTACTTGAATTCTTATTCCTTTAAATACACACCTCAAATCTCCTATAAAAATCAGAAAACTGGGACTCTTTTTACTAAAAGTCATATTCCGATAAAAATTGGCATGATAATGACAAGGGGGCGTTGTGAGACTAGAAACAAGAGGTAGAGAGTCCTAAATGAGGAAGGAGATGCATCATTTACTTGTTTTCTTATTCCTTTAGATACACCTCAAATCTTCTATGAAAATCAGAAAACTGGGACTCTTTTTACTAAAAGTCATATTTCGATCCAAATTGGCATGATAAAGACAAGGGGGCGTTGTGAGACTAGAAACAAGAGGTAGGGAGTCCTAAATGTGGAAGGAGATGCATCATTTACTTGTTTCTTATTCCGTTAGATACACCTCAAATCTCCTATGAAAATCAGAAAACAAGGACTCTTTTTACTAAAAGTCATGTTCTGAACCAAATTGGCATGATAATGACAAGGGGGCGTTGGGAGACTAGAAACAAGAGGTAGAGAGTCCTAAATGTGGATAGAGATGCATCATTTACTTGTTTTCT
>NW_006256393.1:1855-3440 GCF_000478725.1 Eutrema salsugineum | reverse complement strand
CATCCAGGAGTATTTTAGTTCACCAAGGTCTTTAATATCAAAAACAGAATGTAAATAGTCCTTAGTTTCCTGAATTCCAACCTTGTCATTCCCAGAGATGATTAAATCATCCACATAAATGAGAATAACAATGATACCTGCCTGGCTCTGAAGTGTGAAGAGAGTGTGATCAGTCTCAGATCTTCGGAACCCACGATCTAAGAGGGTAACACTGAGCTTCCGATACCAAGCCCTTGGCGACTGTTTCAAACCATAGATAGCCTTTCTCAGCTTCAAAACCTTGCCTTGAGTCACTTGAACACCTGGTGGAGGGGTCATATAGACCTCTTCTTCTAATTCCCCTTGAAGAAATGCATTCTTCACATCCATTTGCCACAATTCCCACTCTAGGTTTGTAGCAAGAGAGAGAATAACTCTCACTGTATGGAGCTTAGCAACTGGAGCAAATGTCTCTCTATAGTCTTCCCCATATGTTTGTGTGAACCCTCTAGCCACAAGTCTTGCCTTGTATCTCTCAATCTCCCCATTACTCTTGTACTTGATAGTGAATACCCACTTAGAGCTCACAGTCTTCTTCTTCCTTGGTAAGTCAGCTTCATCCCAAGTATGATTTCGAATCATAGCTTGTTTCTCCTCAGTAACAGCATCAAGCCACACTTTGTGCTCCTTTGCCTCATCATAAGTCCTTGGAACAGCCTCTTGATCTAATACCCCAATGAACACTTGATGCTCTTGTGGAACATGAGCTAGAGAACATACAGCTTGAGTTGGGTGAGCTACTGCTTGATTATTGTAGTAAACCCTTGTATTGATCCAATTAGAAGCTGGCTTCCTGATCCTTTGGCTTCGTCTAAGACCTTGAGCAGCAGGTTCCTCTTCTGAGTGAACCGCTTCTTCTTGGCTTGGAGCTGGTTCATATTCAGGTTCCTCTTGTAATGGTGAGTCAACATGATCATTTTCCACCTCATTACTAGGCCTGTTGAGAAGACCAATAAAAGGCTTAGACATTATAAGTATCGGTTTGATCCTTTAATATCAATACCGAGACTAATAAATGACTAAGTCCAGAATAATAAAGGCCAATGGTATCAAGGAGCTTCAGGCCCATCAAAGTGTCCAAGAATGAGTTCTCAAGTCAAAGGAACCGATGGAGGGAAGATAAAAGTCAACAGGGAAGTGGTTAGAACCTATTTAGACATGTGACTCCAGCGCATGGCTGTCACTTTCAGTCTCGGGATCTAGTTCCCTTTGTCTCTCTCTGTAACGGTCACCTAGCTAGGGCTTCCAGCCTCTTTTTGTCTGTCTATAAGTGCATTGTAACGAGAACCTAAGACAAGATGATAATGGAGACTCTTTATTCTCTCTTTCTTGTTCATCATTTCTTTTCATTCTGCAAACTATTATCGCTATCTCTCAATAATTTCACATGGTATCAGAGCATTTGATCCATATTCTCTTTCTTTAATCTCTTTCTCTTTACAACTCCTCATATCTCTAGTTCTTCTCTTCTATTCTCCGCCGTTCTTCCTGTTCTTTACTGCTCAATCTCGACTTCCCTTTATTCACCGGGTAAAAGCTTTACCTA
>NW_006256393.1:0-1406 GCF_000478725.1 Eutrema salsugineum | reverse complement strand
AGCGATGAGAAAAAGAGCGAAAGACTCACTGCCGAGAGACCAAGTGGTTTCAAGAAGATCAGACGGTCCTCGGCTCATCCAAAACTCATTAGATCCGGCGATTCTTGAAGCTTACTCTACTGTGAGACCGCAAAGGCTCTATGGGAAACTCTCAAGAACGTTTATGGAAATGACACTAACCTGAGCCGTGTCTTTGAAGTCAAGAAAGCTATCAATGACCTAAGCCAGGGAGACATGGAGTTTAAAGATCACTTTGGGAGGTTCAGATCCTTGTGGGCCGAGTTTGAGATGCTAAGACCAGCTACAACCGATCCAGTGCTACTTAATGCTCGCCGGGAACAAGATAAAGTCTTTGGACTCCTACTCACTCTAAACCCTATCTTTAATGACCTCATCAAGCATATACTGCGTGAGGACAAGCTTCCAAGCCTTGATGAAGTCTGTGCTCGCATTCAGAAGGAGCAGGGGTCATCCGGTCTCTTTGGAAGCAAGGGAGAGCTTCTTACGGCCAACAAGGGGATTTACAAGCCAGAAGATAAGAGACAATGGGTCTGCGACCATTGTAAGAAGAAGGGACACATCAAAGACAAGTGCTGGATCTTGCACCCTCACCTTAAACCCACCAAGTTTAAAGATTCAAAGGCGAATGCAGCCTATGAACACTTGGGTACCTCGAAGCAAGCCGGTCCATCTCTGCACCAAGATGTTGGTGACTATGTGAGGAAAGCCGACTTGGAAGCTGTGATCAAAGCCATTGCCTCCTTGAAGGAGTCTGGTATCACTTTCTTTACTCAAAAGTCTAGTAATGATCTTATTATAGACTCGGGTGCTTCACACCATATGATTAGTAACTCGCATTTGCTTAAAGATATTAAACCGGCTTTAGGTAATGTAGTTATTGCAAATGGTGATAAAATTCCTGTTGAGGGCATTGGTAACTTGAATCTATTTGATAAGAGCTCTAAAGCCTTCTTTATGCCTAAGTTTACATCTAATCTTTTGTCGGTTAGAAAAGCCACTCAAGATTTAAATTGTAAAGCTATCTTTGGGCCTAATGATGTTCATTTTCAGGATATTGAGAATGGCAAAGTTCTTGGAAAGGGTGGAGTTAAAGATGAGCTTTATGTTCTTAAGGACTTATCTACAAGCACACCTGATTCGTTATCTACTAGTTCTTGTTTTTCTGTTTGTTTAAATGCAATGTGGCATGCTAGACTAGGTCATCCCCACTCTAGAGCTTTAGAATTAATGTTACCTCATGTTTCCTTTGATCATTCAAGCTGTGAAGCATGTATTCTTGGTAAACATTGTAAAACTGTTTTTCCAAAATCGGCTACTATCTATGAGAACTGCTTTGATTTAGTTCATACTGATGTTTGGACCTCACCCTGCTTGTCTAGAGATAT
>NW_006256394.1:2518-3513 GCF_000478725.1 Eutrema salsugineum | reverse complement strand
TCTGAATTTCATAGGGAGAGATTGGGCTGTATCCAAAGGAATAAGAAAACATGTAAGTGATGCATCTCGTTCCACGTTTAGGATTCTCTACTTCTAATTTCTATTATCAGAACTCCCCCTTGTCAATATAGTTCCATTTGGGATCAGAATCTGACTTTTCGTAAAGAGAGTCCCAGTTTTCATTGATTTTCATAGGTAGAGATTGGGTGTATCCAAAGGAATAAGAAAACATGTAAGTGATGCATCTCCTTCCACAATTAGGATTCTCTACTTCTTTATTTCTAATCTCAGAACTCTCCCTTGTCAATATAGTTCCATTTGGGATCAGAATATGACTTTTCGTAAGGAGAGTCCCCAGTTTTCTGAATTTCATAGGAGAGATTGGGTGTATCCAAAGGAATAAGAAAACATGTAAGTGATGCATCTCCTTCCACGTTTAGGATTCTCTACTTCTAATTTCTATTATCAGAACTCCCCCTTTTCAATATAGTTCGATTTGGGATCAGAATCTGACTTTTCGTTAAGAGAGTCCCAGTTTTCTGATTTTCATAGGAGAGATTGGGTGTATCCAAAGGAATAAGAAAACATGTAAGTGATGCATCTCCTTCCACAATTAGGATTCTCTACTTCTTATTTCTAATCTCAGAACTCTCCCTTGTCAATATAGTTCCATTTGGGATCAGAATCTGACTTTTCGTTAAGAGAGTCCCAGTTTTCTGATTTTCATAGGAGAGATTGGGTGTATCCAACGGAATAAGAAAACATGTAAGTGATGCATCTCCTTCCCACATTTAGGATTCTCTACCTCTTATTTCTATTATCAGAACTCCCCCTTGTCAATATAGTTCCATTTGGGATCAGAATATGACTTTTCGTAAAGAGAGTCCCAGCTTTCTGATTTTCATAGGAGAGATTGGGTGTATCCAAAGGAATAAGAAAACATGTAAGTGATGCATCTCCTTCCACGTTTAGGATTCTCTACTTCTAATTTCTAT
>NW_006256394.1:0-2000 GCF_000478725.1 Eutrema salsugineum | reverse complement strand
TTATTTCTATTCTCAGAACTCCCCCTTGTCAATATAGTCCCATTTTGGATCAGACTTTTCCTAAAGAGAGTCCTAGTTTTTCTGTTATTCATAGGAGAGATTGGGTGTATCCAAAGGAATAAGAAAACATGTAAGTGATGCATCTCCTTCCACAATTAGGATTCTCTACTTCTTATTTCTAATCTCAGAACTCTCCTTTATCAATATAGTTCCATTTGGGATCAGAAAATGACTTTTCGTAAGGAGAGTCCCAGTTTTCTGAATTTCATAGGAGAGATTGGGTGTATCCAAAGGAATAAGAAAACATGTAAGTGATGCATCTCGTTCCACGTTTAGGATTCTCTACTTCTAATTTCTATTATCAGAACTCCCCCTTGTCAATATAGTTCCATTTGGGATCAGAATCTGACTTTTCGTAAAGAGAGTCCCAGTTTTCTGATTTTCATAGGAGAGATTGGGTGTATCCAAAAGAATAAGAAAACATGTAAGTGATGCATCTCCTTCCACAATTAGGATTCTCTACTTCTTATTTCTAATCTCAGAACTCTCCCTTGTCAATATAGTTCCATTTGGGATCAGAATATGACTTTTCGTAAGGAGAGTCCCAGTTTTCTGAATTTCATAGGAGAGATTGGGTGTATCCAAAGGAATAAGAAAACATGTAAGTGATGCATCTCCTTCCACGTTTAGGATTCTCTACTTCTAATTTCTATTATCAGAACCCCCCCTTGTCAATATAGTTCCATTTGGGATCAGAATCTGACTTTTCGTAAAGAGAGTCCCAGTTTTCTGATTTTCATAGGAGAGATTGGGTGTATCCAAAAGAATAAGAAAACATGTAAGTGATGCATCTCATTCCACAATTAGGATTCTCTACTTCTTATTTCTAATCTCAGAACTCTCCCTTGTCAATATAGTTCCATTTGGGATCAGAAAATGACTTTTCGTAAGGAGAGTCCCAGTTTTCTGAATTTAATAGGAGGAGATTGGGTGTATCCAAAGGAATAAGAAAACATGTAAGTGATGCATCTCGTTCCACGTTTAGGATTCTCTACTTCTAATTTCTATTATCAGAACTCCCCCTTGTCAATATAGTTCCATTTGGGATCAGAATCTGACTTTTCGTAAAGAGAGTCCCAGTTTTCTGATTTTCATAGGAGAGATTGGGTGTATCCAAAAGAATAAGAGACATGTAAGTGATGCGTCTCCTTCCACAATTAGGATTCTCTACTTCTTATTTCTAATCTCAGAACTCTCCCTTGTGAATAGAGTTCCGTTTGGGATCAGAATATGACTTTTCGTAAGGAGAGTCCCAGTTTTCTGATTTTCATAGGAGAGATTGGGTGTATCCAACGGAATAAGAAAACATGTAAGTGATGCATCTCCTTCCACATTTAGGATTCTCTACCTCTTATTTCTATTATCAGAACTCCCCCTTGTCAATATAGTTCCATTTGGGATCAGAATATGACTTTTCCTAAAGAGAGTCCCAGTTTTCTGATTTTCATAGGAGAGATTGGGTGTATCCAAAGGAATAAGAAAACATGTAAGTGATGCATCTCCTTCCACGTTTAGGATTCTCTACTTCTAATTTCGATTATCAGAACTCCCCCTTGTCAATATAGTTCCATTTAGGATCAGAATCTGACCTTTCGTAAAGAGAGTCCCAGTTTTCTGATTTTCATAGGAGAGATTGGGTGTATCCAACGGAATAAGAAAATATGTAAATGATGCATCTCCTTCCACATTTAGGATTCACTACTTCTTATTTCTATTCTCAGAACTCCCCCTTGTCAATATAGTCCCATTTTGGATCAGAATATGACTTTTCCTAAAGAGAGTCCTAGTTTTCTGTTATTCATAGGAGAGATTGGGTGTATCCAAAGGAATAAGAAAACATGTAAGTGATGCATCTCCTTCCACAATTAGGATTCTCTACTTCTTATTTCTAATCTCAGAACTCTCCCTTGTCAATATAGTTCTATTTGGGATCAGAAAAT
>NW_006256395.1:3266-3918 GCF_000478725.1 Eutrema salsugineum | reverse complement strand
TGCAGTCTCCCAACTCCCATTTGTCAATATAATGCGAGTATAGATCAGAATATGACTTTAAGTAAAAAGAGTCCTAGTTTTCTGATTTTCATAGGAGATTTGAGGTGTATCTAAAGGAATAAGAAAACATGTAAATGATGCATCTCCTTCCACATTTAGGAGTGTCTACCTCTTATTTGGAGTCTCACAACTCCCATTTGTCAATATAATGAGAGTAAGGATCACAATATGACTTTTAGTAAAAACAGTCCAAGTTTTATGATTTTCATAGGAGATTTGAGGTGTATCTAGAGGAATACGAAAACATGTAAATAATGCATCTCCTTCCACATTTAGGAGTATCTACCTGTTATTTGCAGTCTCACAACTCCCATTTATCAATATAATGCGAATTTGGATCACAATATGACTTTTAGAGAAAACGGTCCCAGTTTTCTGATTTTCATAGGAGATTTGAGGTGTATCTAAAGGTATAACAAAACATGTAAATGATGCATCTCCGTCCAAATTTAGGAGTGGCTACCTCTTATTTGCAGTCTCACAACTCCCATTTGGCAATATAACGCGAGTAGCGATCAGAATATGACTTTTAGTAAGAGAGAGTCCAAGTTTTCTGATTTTCATAGGAGATTTGAGGTGGATCTAAAGGAAT
>NW_006256395.1:2216-3166 GCF_000478725.1 Eutrema salsugineum | reverse complement strand
GTGGACCCTAGAGACGGCGTGGGTCTACCTCTTATTTCTAGTCTCACAACTCCTATTTATCAATATAATTCCAATTTGGATCATAATATGACTTTTAGTAAAAAGAGTTCTAGTTTTCCGATTTTCATAGGAGATTTGAGGTGTATCTAAAGGAATAAGAAAACACGTAAATGATGCATCTCCTTCCAAATTTAGGAGTGTCTACCTCTTATTTGCAGTCTCCCAACTCCCATTTGTCAATATAATGCGAGTATAGATCAGAATATGCCTTTAAGTAAAAAGAGTCCTAGTTTTCTGATTTTCATAGGAGATTTGAGGTGTATCTAAAGGAATAAGAAAACATGTAAATGATGCATCTCCTTCCACATTTAGGAGTGTCTACCTCTTATTTGCAGTCTCACAACTCCCATTTGTCAATATAATGAGAGTAAGGATCAGAATATGACTTTTAGTAAAAACAGTCCAAGTTTTATGATTTTCATAGGAGATTTGAGGTGTATCTAGAGGAATACGAAAACATGTAAATAATGCATCTCCTTCCACATTTACGAGTATCTACCTGTTATTTGCAGTCTCACAACTCCCATTTATCAATATAATGCCAATTTGGATCATAATATGACTTTTAGTGAAAACAGTCCCAGTTTTTCTGATTTTCATAGGAGATTTGAGGTGTATCTAAAGGAATAACAAAACATGTAAATGATGCATCTCCTTCCAAATTTAGGAGTGTCTACCTCTTATTTGCAGTCTCACAACTCCCATTTGTCAATATAATGCGAGTATAGATCAGAATATGACTTTAGTAAAAAAAGTCCAAGTTATCTGATTTTCATAGGAGATTTGAGGTGTATCTAAGGAATAAGAAAACCTGTAAATGATGCATCACCTTCCCGAATCAGGAGTGACTACCCCTTATTTGTAGGCGTGGCAACTCCCATTTGTCATTA
>NW_006256395.1:0-1409 GCF_000478725.1 Eutrema salsugineum | reverse complement strand
GAGGTGTATCTAAGGAATACCAAACATGTAAGTGATGCATCTCCTTCCACATTTAGGAGTGTCTACCTAGTATTTGCAGTCTCACAACTCCCATTTGTCAATATAATATGAGTATAGATCAGAATATGACTTTAGTAAAAAGCGTCCAAAGTTTCTGATTTTAATAGGAGATTGAGGTGTATCTAAAGGAATAAGAAAACATGTAAATGATGCATCTCCTTCCACATTTAGTAGTATCTACCTGTTATTTGCAGTCACACAACTCCTATTTATCAATATAATTCCAATTTGGATCATAATATGACTTTTAGTAAAAAGAGTCCTAGTTTTCTGATTTTCATAGGAGATTTGAGGTGTATCTAAAGGAATAAGAAAACATGTAAATGATGCATCTCCTTCCCTATTTAGGAGTGTCGACCTCTTATTTCTAGTCTCACAACTCCCATTTGTCATTATAATGCGAGTAAGGATCAGAATATGACTTTTAGTAAAAATAGTCCCAGTTTTCTGATTTTCATAGGAGATTTGAGGTGTATCTAAAGGAATAAGAAAACACGTAGATGATGCATCTCCTTCCAAATTTAGGAGTGTCTACCTCTTATTTGCAGTCTCCCAACTCCCATTTGTCAATATAATGCGAGTATAGATCAGAATATGACTTTAAGTAAAAAGAGTCCTAGTTTTCTGATTTTCATAGGAGATTTGAGGTGTATCTAAAGGAATAAGAAAACATGTAAATGATGCATCTCCTTCCACATTTAGGAGTGTCTACCTCTTATTTGCAGTCTCACAACTCCCATTTGTCAATATAATGAGAGTAAGGATCAGAATATGACTTTTAGTAAAAACAGTCCAAGTTTTATGATTTTCATAGGAGATTTGAGGTGTATCTAGAGGAATACGAAAACATGTAAATAATGCATCTCCTTCCACATTTACGAGTATCTACCTGTTATTTGCAGTCTCACAACTCCCATTTATCAATATAATGCCAATTTGGATCATAATATGACTTTTAGTGAAAACAGTCCCAGTTTTCTGATTTTCATAGGAGATTTGAGGTGTATCTAAAGGAATAACAAAACATGTAAATGATGCATCTCCTTCCAAATTTAGGAGTGGCTACCTCTTATTTGCAGTCTCACAACTCCCATTTGTCAATATAATGCGAGTATAGATCAGAATATGACTTTTAGTAAAAAGAGTCCAAGTTTTCTGATTTTCATAGGAGATTGAGGTGTATCTAAAGGAATAAGAAAACATGTAAATGATGCATCTCCTTCCCTATTTAGGAGTGTCTACCTCTTATTCCAGTCTCACAACTCCCATTTGTCAATATAATGCGAGTATGGATGCATAATATGACTTTTAGTAAAAAGAGTCCGCAGTTTTCTGATTTTCATAGGAGA
>NW_006256396.1:958-3178 GCF_000478725.1 Eutrema salsugineum | reverse complement strand
TCTTTTTAAGTAAAGTCATATTCTGATCCAAAATGGCACTATATCGACAAGAAGGAGTTATGATCATACAAATAAAAGGTAGACACTCCTAAATGTTTAAGAAGACGCATCATTTACTTGTTTTCTTATTCCTTTAGCTACACCAAAACTCTCCTATGAAAATCAGAAAACTGGGACTCTTTTTAAGTAAAGTCCTATTCTGATCCAAAATGGCACTATATTGACAAGAGGGAGTTATGATCTTACAAATAAGAAGTAGAGACTACTAAATGTAGACGGAGATGCATCATTTACTTGTTTACTTATTCCATTAGCTACACCAAAACTCTCCTATGAAAATCAGAAAACTGGGACTCTTTTTAAGAAAAGTCATATTCTGATCCAAAATGACACTATATTGACAAGAAGGAGTTCTAAGCATACAAATAAGAAGTACAGACTCCTAAATGTCGAAGGAGACGCATCATTTACTTGTTTTCTTATTCCTTTAGCTACACCAAAACTCTCCTATGAAAATCAGAAAACTGGGACTCTTTTTAAGAAAAGTCATATTTTGATCCAAAATGGCACTATATTGACAAAAGGGAGTTCTGAGCATACACATAAGAAGTAGAGACTTCTAAATTTCAAAGGAGACGCATCATTTACTTGTTTTCTTATTCCTTTAGCTACACCAAAACTCTCCTATGAAAATCAGAAAACTGGTACTCTTTTTAAGGAAAGTCATATTCTGATCCAAAATGGCACTATATTGCCAAGAGGGAGTTCTAATCTTACATATAGAAACTCCTAAATGTGGAAGGATAGACACGATGTACCTGTTTTATTATTCCTTTAGCTACACTAAAACTCTCCTATAAAAGTCAGAAAACTGGGACTCTTTTTAAGAAAAGTCATATTTTGATCCATAAAGACACTATATTGACAAAAGGGGGTTTCTGAGCATACACATAAGAAGTAGAGACTCCTAAATGTCTAAGAAGACGCATCATTTACTTGTTTTCTTAGCCCTTTAGCTACACCAAAACTCTCCTATGAAAATCAGAAAACTGGAACTCTTTTTAAGTAAAATCATATTCTGATCCAAAATGGCACTATATTGACAAGAGGGAGTTCTGAGCATACAAATAAGAAGTAGAGACTCATAAATGTCGAAGGAGACACATCATTTACTTATTTTCTTATTCCTTTAGCTACACCAAAACTCTCCTATGAAAATCAGAAACTAGGACTCTTTTTAAGTAAAGTCATATTCTGATCCAAAATGGCACTATATTGACAAGAGGGAGTTATGATCTTACAAATAAGAAGTACAGACTACTAAATGTTGACGGAGATGCATCATTTACTTGTTTACTTATTCCATTAGCTACACAAAAACTCTCCTATGAAATTCAGAAAACTAGGACTCTTTTTAAGTAAAGTCCTATTCTGATCCAAAATGGCACTATATTGACAAGAGGGAGTTATGATCTTACAAATAAGAAGTAGAAACTACTAAATGTAGACGGAGATGCATCATTTACTTGTTTACTTATTCCATTAGCGACACCAAAACTCTCCTCTGAAATTCAGAAAACTAGGACTCTTTTTAAGTAAAGTCATATTTTGATCCAAAATGGCACTATATTGACAAGAAGGGATTTTGATCTTACAAATAAGAAGTAGAGACTCCAAAATGTCGAAGGAGTCGCATCATTTACTTTCTATCTTATTCCTTTAGCTACACCAAAACTATCCTATGAAAATCAGAAAACTAGAACTCTTTTTAAGTAAAATCATATTCTGATCCAAAATGGCACAATATTGATAAGAGCGAGTTCTGAGCATACTACTAAAAAGTAGACACTCCTAAATGTCGAAGGAGACGCATCATTTACTTGTTTTCTTATTCTATGAGCTACACCAAAACTCTCCTATGAAAATCAGAAAACTAGGACTTTTTTTTAGTAAAGTCATAATCTGATCCAAAATGGCACTATATTGACAAGAGGGAGTTACGATCTTACAAATAAGAAGTAGAGACAGAAATGTAGACGGAGATGCATCATTTACTTGTTTTCTTATTCCTTTAGCTACACCAAAACTCTCCTATGAAAATCAGAAAACTGGGACTCTTTTTAAGAAAAGTCATATTCTGATCCAAAATGACACTATATTGACAAAAGGGAGTTCTGAGCATACACATAAGAAGTAGAGACTTCTAAATTTCAAAGGAGA
>NW_006256396.1:0-805 GCF_000478725.1 Eutrema salsugineum | reverse complement strand
AGCATACACATAAGAAGTAGAGACTCCTAAACTGTCTACGAAGACGCATCACTTTACTTGTATTCTTAGCCCTTGAGCTACACCAAAACTCTCCTATGAAAATCAGCAAACTGGAACTCTTTTTAAGTAAAATCATATTCTGATCCAAAATGGCACTATATTGACAAGAGGGAGTTCTGAGCATACAAATAAGAAGTAGAGACTCATAAATGTCGAAGGAGACACATCATTTACTTATTTTCTTATTCCTTTAGCTACACCAAAACTCTCCTATGAAAATCAGAAACTAGGACTCTTTTTAAGTAAAGTCATATTCTGATCCAAAATGGCACTATATTGACAAGAGGGAGTTATGATCTTACAAATAAGAAGTACAGACTACTAAATGTTGACGGAGATGCATCATTTACTTGTTTACTTATTCCATTAGCTACACAAAAACTCTCCTATGAAATTCAGAAAACTAGGACTCTTTTTAAGTAAAGTCCTATTCTGATCCAAAATGGCACTATATTGACAAGAGGGAGTTATGATCTTACAAATAAGAAGTAGAAACTACTAAATGTAGACGGAGATGCATCATTTACTTGTTTACTTATTCCATTAGCGACACCAAAACTCTCCTCTGAAATTCAGAAAACTAGGACTCTTTTTAAGTAAAGTCATATTTTGATCCAAAATGGCACTATATTGACAAGAAGGGATTTTGATCTTACAAATAAGAAGTAGAGACTCCAAAATGTCGAAGGAGTCGCATCATTTACTTTCTATCTTATTCCTTTATTTACATGGTGAAAACTCCTTC
>NW_006256397.1:5249-6747 GCF_000478725.1 Eutrema salsugineum | reverse complement strand
GTTGTGAGACTAGAAACAGGTGGTAGAGAGTCCTCAATGTGGTAGGAAGATGCATCATTTACATGTGTTTCTTTTTTCTTTAGATACACCTCAGATATCCAATGAAAATCAGAAAACAGGGACTCTTTTTACTAAAAGTCATATTCTAATCCAAATTGGCATTATAATGACAAGGGGGAGGTATGAGACTAGAAATATAAGGTAGAGAGTCCTAAATGTGGAAGGAGATGTATCATTTATATGTTTTCTTATTCCTTTAGATACACCTCAAAAATCTTCTATGAAAATAAAAAAACTACGACTCTGTTTACTAAAAGTCATATTCTAATCCATATTGGCTTTATATTGACATGGGTAAGTTGTGAGACTAGAAATAGGAAGTCGAGAGTCCTAAATGTGGAAGGAGATGCATCATTTACATGTTTTCGTATTCCTTTAGATACAATTCAAATATCCAATGAAAATCAGAAAACTAAGACTTTTTTTACTAAAAGTCATATTCTAATCCAAATTGGCATTATAATGACAAGGGTGAGGTATGAGACTAGAAATATAAGGGAGAGAGTCCTAAAATGTGGAAGGAGATGTATCATTTATATGTTTTCTTATTCCTTTAGATACACCTCAAATCTTCTATGAAAATAAAAAAACTACGACTCTGTTTACTAAAAGTCATATTCTAATCCATATGTGGCATCATATTGACAAGGGTAAAGTTGTGAGATTAGAAATAGGAAGTAGAGAGTCCTAAATGTGAAAGGAGATGCATCATTTACATGTTATCTAATTCCTTTAGATACACCTCAAATCTCCTATGAAAATCAGAAAACTGGGACTCTTTTTACTAAAGGTCATATTCTGATCCAAATTGGCATTGTAATTACAAGGGGGAGTTGTGAGACTAGAAATAGAAGGTAGAGAGTCCTAAATATGTTAGGGAGATGCATCATTTACATGTTTTCTTATTCCTTTAGATACACCTCAGATATCCAATGAAAATCAGAAAACTGGGACTCTTTTTACTAAAAGTCATATTGTAATCCAAATTGGCATTATAATGACAAGGGGGAGTTGTGAGACTAGAAATATAAGGTAGAGAGTCCTAAATGTGGAAGGAGATGTATCATTTATATTTTTTCTTATTCTTTTAGATACAATTCAAATATCCAATGAAAATCAGAAAACTAAGACTTTTTTTACTAAAAGTCATATTCTAATCCAAATTGGCATTATAATGACAAGGGGGGAGTAGTGAGACTAGAAATATAAGGTAGAGACTCCTAAATGTGGAAGGAGATGTATCATTTTATGTTTTCTTATTCCTTGAGATACACCTTAAATCTCCTATGAAAATTAGAAAACTAGGACTATGTTTACTAAAAGTCATATTCTAATCCATATTGGCATTATAATGACAAGGGTAAGTTGTGACACTAGAAATAGGAAGTAGAGAGTCCTAAATGTGAAAGGAGATGCATCATTTACATGTTTTCTGATT
>NW_006256397.1:3209-3988 GCF_000478725.1 Eutrema salsugineum | reverse complement strand
CTGTTTACTAAAAAGTCATATTCTAATCCATATTGGCTTTATATTGACACGGGTAAGTTGTGAGACTAGAAATAGGAAGGTAGAGAGTCCTAAATGTGGAAGGAGATGCATCATTTACATGTTTTCGTATTCCTTTAGATACACCTCAAATATCCAATGAAAATCAGAAAACTGAGACTTTTTTTACTAAAAGTCATATTCTAATCCAAATTTGCATTATAATGACAAGGGGGAGTTGTGAGACTAGAAATATAAGGTAGAGAGTCCTAAATATGTTAGGGAGATGCATCATTTACATGTTTTCTTATTCCTTTCGATACACCTCAGATATCCAATGAAAATCAGAAAACTGGGACTCTTTTTACTAAAAGTCATATTCTAATCAAAATTGGCATTATAATGACAAGGGGGAGTTGTGAGACTAGAAATATAAGGTAGAGAGTCCTAAATGTGGAAGGAGATGTATCATTTATATGTTTTCTTATTCCTTTAGATACACCTCCAATCTTCTATGAAAATCAAAAAACTACGACTTTGTTTACTAAAAGTCATATTCTAATCCATATTGGCTTTATATTGACAAGGGTAAGTTGTGAGACTAGAAATAGGAAGTAGAGAGTACTAAATGTGAAAGGAAAAGCATCATTTACATGTTTTCTAGTTCCTTTAGATACATGTCAAATCTCCTATGATAATCAGAAAACTGGGACTCTTTTTACTAAAGGTCATATTCTGATCCAAATTGGCATTATGATGACAAGGGGGAGTTGTGAGACTAG
>NW_006256397.1:0-767 GCF_000478725.1 Eutrema salsugineum | reverse complement strand
CTCTTTTTACGAAAGGTCATATTCTGATCCAAATTGGCATTATAATGACAAGGGAGAGTTTTGAGACTAGAAATAGAAGGTAGAGAGTTCTAAATGTGGTAGGAAGATGCATCACTTACATGTTTTCTTTTTTCTTTAGATACAACTCAGATATCCAATGAAAATCAGAAAACTGGGACTCTTTTTACTAAAAGTCATATTCTAATCCAAATTGGCATTATAATGACAAGGGGGAGGTATGAGACTAGAAATATAAGGTAGAGAGTCCTAAATGTGGAAGGAGATGTATCATTTATATGTTTTCTTATTCCTTTAGATACACCTCAAATCTTCTATGAAAATAAAAAAGTACGACTCTGTTTACTAAAAGTCATATTCTAATCCATATTGGCATCATATTGACAAGGGTAAGTTGTGAGATTAGAAATAGGAAGTAGAGAGTCCTAAATGTGAAAGGAGATGCATCATTTACATGTTTTCGTATTCCTTTAGATACAATTCAAATATCCAATGAAAATCAGAAAAAAAAGACTTTTTTTACTAAAAGTCATATTCTAATCCAAATTGGCATTATAATGACAAGGGGGGAGTACTGAGACTAGAAATATAAGGTAGAGACTCCTAAATGTGGAAGGAGATGTATCATTATATGTTTTCTTATTCCTTGAGATACACCTTAAATCTCCTATGAAAATTAGAAAACTAGGACTATGTTTACTAAAACTCATATTCTAATCCATATTGGTATTATAATGACAAGGGTAAGT
>NW_006256398.1:1990-3413 GCF_000478725.1 Eutrema salsugineum | reverse complement strand
TTGGTCAATCGCGGATTTCCAAACTTGGAAGGAGATGCATCACTTACATGTTTTCTTATTCCTTTGGATACACCCAATCTCTCCTATGAAAATCAGAAAACTGGGACTCTCTTTACGAAAAGTCATATTCTGATCCCAAATGGAACTATATTGACAAGGGGGAGTTCTGATAATAGAAATAGGAAGTAGAGAATCCTAAACGTTGAAGGAGATGCATCACTTACATGTTTTCTTATTCCTTTGGATACACCCAATCTCTCCTATGAAAATCAGAAAACTGGGACTCTCTTTACGAAAAGTCAGATTCTGATCCCAAATGGAACTATATTGGCAAGGGGGAGTTCTGAGATTAGAAATAAGAAGTAGAGAATCCTAATTGTGGAAGGAGATGTATCACTTACATGTTTTCTTATTCCTTTGGAAACACCCAATCTCTCCTATGAATAACAGAAAACTAGGACTCTCTTTAGGAAAAGTCATATTCTGATCCAAAATGGGACTTTCTTTACGAAAAGTCATATTCTGATCCCAAATGGAACTATATTGACAAGGGGGAGTTCTGAGATCAGAAATAAGAAGTATAGAATCCTAATTGTGGAAGGGGATGCATCACTTACATGTTTTCTGATTCCTTTGGATACACCCAATCTCTCCTATGAAAATCAGAAAACTGGGACACTCTTTAGGAAGAGTCAGATTCTGATCCCAAATGAAACTATATTGACAAGGGGGAGTTCTGAGATTAGAAATAAGAAGTAGAGAATCCTAATTGTGGAAGGAGATGCATCACTTACTTCTTTTCTTATTCCTTTGGATACACCCAATCTCTCCTATGAAAATCATAAAACTGGGACTCTCTTTAGGAAAAGTCAGATTCTGATCCCAAATGGAACTATATTGACAAGGGGGAGTTCTGAGATTAGAAATAAGAAGTATAGAATCCTAATTGTGGAAGGGGATGCATCACTTATGATACGATCCTAGGTGATTAACTCTGAAGCAAAAGGGAACAGATGCAGCGATAAGATAGATAGAAGGAATCGATGAGGCGATGTGGTGGTGGTGGTAATCGGTTCGATGGATCAAGCCGAAGATGATGATGGTGGCGCGGCGGATAGAGTGAGTTGAGAGGGTGGACGTGCTGTGATGAGATGATATCGATGGAATGGAGATGATGAGATAGAAGAATCTCTTGTAAACAGATTAGTTTTTAAGAGATTCGAATTTCAGAGTTTTTTAGTTCTCAGAAATCAAAAGAGAGAAGAACACGTTAAAAGTTTGATCAAAATTCTTCACTGAATAATACTTAGGCGATTTTATCTCTTAAATAGAGTTAGAGAGAAATCGCAATCCTAATACAAAACTACATGAAGTCTGAAATAAAAACAACACGAAGTTTGATTAAAAAATAAAACAGCGAGGC
>NW_006256398.1:0-1622 GCF_000478725.1 Eutrema salsugineum | reverse complement strand
CTTGAAAAGGATTTGTCCTCAAATCTGAATCTGCAACATAAGGAAGCAAGTCAGAAACATTGAAAGCATCAGAAACATCATACTTACCTTGAAGATCAATCTGATAGGCGTTGTTGTTGATTCTTTTGATGACTGTGAATGGTCCATCAACTCTGGGCATTAGCTTGTTATTTCGCTCAGCTGGAAATCGCTCCTTCCTCAGATGGATCCACACCAGATCTCCTTCTTCGAAAATCAGCTCCTTTCGTCCTTTGTTGGCATGCTTCTCATACTGCTTTGTCTTCTTCTCGATGTTCTCCTTAGCCTTAGCATGTATTCTTCGGACCTGTTCAGCTTTCTCCTTGCCATTCAAGCTGCATTTTCCACTTAAAGGCAAAGGGATCAAGTCTAGAGGTGATTGTGGATTAAACCCATATACAATTTCAAAAGGAGAAAAGAGTGTAGCAGAATGCTTAGCGTGATTGTAAGCAAACTCGACATGAGGCAGGCACTCTTCCCATGTCTTGAGTGTTGAGAAGACCAATAAAAGGCTTAGACATTATAAGTATCGGTTTGATCCTTTAATATCAATACCGAGACTAATAAATGACTAAGTCCAGAATAATAAAGGCCAATGGTATCAAGGAGCTTCAGGCCCATCAAAGTGTCCAAGAATGAGTTCTCAAGTCAAAGGAACCGATGGAGGGAAGATAAAAGTCAACAGGGAAGTGGTTAGAACCTATTTAGACATGTGACTCCAGCGCATGGCTGTCACTTTCAGTCTCGGGATCTAGTTCCCTTTGTCTCTCTCTGTAACGGTCACCTAGCTAGGGCTTCCAGCCTCCTTTTGTCTGTCTATAAGTGCATTGTAACGAGAACCTAAGACAAGATGATAATGGAGACTCTTTATTCTCTCTTTCTTGTTCATCATTTCTTTTCATTCTGCAAACTATTATCGCTAATCTCTCAATAATTTCACATGGTATCAGAGCATTTGATCCATATTCTCTTTCTTTAATCTCTTTCTCTTTACAAACTCCTCATAATCTCTAGTTCTTTCTCTTCTATTCTCGCCGTTCTTCCTGTTCTTTACTTGCTCATTCTCGACTTCCCTTTATTCACCGGGTAAAAGCTTTACCTAGCGGTCCAAATCTTTCTCATGGAGAACACCAAGACAGTGGTGATTCCAGTTACTCTCAAGGGAGTAAACTATCTCTTGTGGTCTAGAACCACAAAGACGGCTCTTTGCGGTCGCGGCCTTTGGAACCATATCTTGGAAGATAAATCTCCAAAGGAAGGAGCAAGCGATGAGAAAAAGAGCGAAGAACTCACTGCCGAGGAGACCAAGTGGTTTCAAGAAGATCAGACGGTCCTCGGCCTCATCCAAAACTCATTAGATCCGGCGATTCTTGAAGCTTACTCCTACTGTGAGACCGCAAAGGCTCTATGGGAAACTCTCAAGAACGTTTATGGAAATGACACTAACCTGAGCCGTGTCTTTGAAGTCAAGAAAGCTATCAATGACCTAAGCCAGGGAGACATGGAGTTTAAAGATCACTTTGGGAGGTTCAGATCCTTGTGGGCCGAGTTTGAGATGCTAAGACCAGCTACAACCGATCCAGTGCTGCTTAATGCTCGCCGGA
>NW_006256399.1:2130-3930 GCF_000478725.1 Eutrema salsugineum | reverse complement strand
AAGGACCTAGTCCGTGAGATTCTGATTTTCATAGGAGAGTTTTAGTGTAGCTAAAGGAATAAGAAAACAAGTAATGATGCATCTCCTTCCACATTTTGGAGTCTTTACTTCTTAGTTGTAAGCTCAGAACTCCCTCATGTCAATATAGCGCTATATTTGATCTGAATATGACTTTTCTTAAACAGAGTCCCAGTTTTCTGATTTTCATAGGAGAGTTTAAGTGTAGCTAAAGGAATAAGAAAACAAGTAAATGATGCATCTCCTTCCACATTTAGCAGTCTCTACTTCTTAGTTTTAAGTTCAGAACTCCCTCTTGTCAACATAGTGCCATTTTTTTTATCCGAATCTGACTTTTCTTAGACAGAGTCCCAGTTTTCTGATTTTTATGGGAGAGTTTTAGGGTAGCTAAAGGAATAAGAAAACAAGTAAATTGATGCATCTCCTTCCACATTTAGGAGTCTCTACTTCTTAGAACTCCCTCTTGTCAATATAGCGCTTTTTTTATCTGAATATGACTTTTCTTAAACAGAGTCCCAGTTTTCTGATTTTCATAGGAGAGTTTAAGTGTAGCTAAAGGAATAAGAAAACAAGTAAATGATGCATCTCCTTCCACATTTAGCAGTCTATACTTCTTAGTTGTAAGCTCAGAACACCCTCTTGTCAACATAGTGCCATTTTTCTTATCCGAATCTGACTTTTCTTAGACAGAGTCTCAGTTACTGATTTTTATAAGAGAGTTTAAGTGTAGCTAATGGGAATAAGAAAACAAAGTAAATGATGCATCTCCTTCCACATTTAGGAGTCTTTACTTCTTAGTTGTAAGCTCAGAACTCCCTCTTGTCAATATAGCGCCATTTTTGATCTGAATATGACTTTTCTTAAACAGAGTCCCAGTTTTCTGATTTTCAAAGGAGAGTTTTAGTGTAGCTGAAGGAATAAGAAAACAAGTAAATGATGCATCTCCTTCCACATTTAGGAGTCTTTACTTCTTAGTTGTAAGCTCAGAACTTCCTCTTGTCAATATAGCGCCATTTTTGATCTGATATGACTTTCCTAACAGAGTCCCCAGTTTTCTGATTTTCATAGGAGAAGTTTAAGTGTAGCTAAAGGAATAAGAAAACAAGTAATGATGCATCTCCTTCCACATTTAGCAGTCTCTACTTCTTAGTTTTAAGTTCAGAACTCCCTCTTATCAACATAGTGCCATTTTTTTTATCCGAATCTGACTTTTCTTAGACTGAGTCCCAGTTTTATCCGAAGTAGAGTCCCAGTTTTCTGATTTTTATAAGAGAATTTTAGTGTAGCGAAAGGAATAAGAAAACAAGTAAATTATGCATCTCCTTCCATATTTAGGAGTCTCTACTTCCTATTTGTAAGATCAGAACTCTCCCTTATCAATATAGTGCCATTTTAGATCAGAATATGAATTTTCGTAAACAGAGTCTCAGTTTTCTGATTTTCATAGGAGAGTATAAGTGTAGCTAATGGAATAAGAAAACAAGTAAATGATGCATCTCCTTCCACATTTAGCAGTCTCTAATTCTTAGTTGTAAGCTCAGAACACCCTCTTGTCAATATAGTGCCATTTTTTTTATCCGAATCTGACTTTTCTTATACAGAGTCCCAGTTTTCTGATTTTTATGGAAGAGTTTTAGGGTAGCTAAAGAAATAATAAAACAAGTAAATTGATGCATCTCCTTCCACATTTAGGAGTCTCTACTTCTTATTTGTATGCTCAGAACTCCCTCTTGTCAATATAGCGCTTTTTTTATCTGAATATGACTTTTCTTAAACAGAGTC
>NW_006256399.1:0-1247 GCF_000478725.1 Eutrema salsugineum | reverse complement strand
CTCCGAACTCCCTCATGTCAATATAGCGCTATATTTGATCTGAATACGACGTTTCTTAACAGAGTCCCAGTTTTCTGATTTTCATAGGAGAGTTTAAGTGTAGCTAAAGGAATAAGAAAACAAGTAAATGATGCATCTCCTTTCACATTTAGCAGTCTCTACTTCTTAGTTGTAAGCTCAGAACTCCCTCTTGTCAACATAGTGCCATTTTTTTATCCGAATCTGACTTTTCTTAGACTGAGTCCCAGTTTTATCCGAAGTAGAGTCCCAGTTTTCTGATTTTTATAAGAGAGTTTTAGTGTAGCGAAAGGAATAAGAAAACAAGTAAATTATGCATCTCCTTCCATATTTAGGAGTCTCTACTTCCTATTTGTAAGATCAGAACTCCCGCTTGTCAATATAATTCCATTTTGGATCAGAATATGACTTTTCTTAAACAAAGTCTCAGTTTTCTGATTTTCATAGGAGAGTATAAGTGTAGCTAATGGAATAAGAAAACAAGTAAATGATGCATCTCCTTCCACATTTAGCAGTCTCTAATTCTTAGTTGTAAGCTCAGAACACCCTCTTGTCAACATAGTGCCATTTTTTTTATCCGAATCTGACTTTTCTTAAACAGAGTCCCAGTTTCTGATTTTTATAAGAGAGTTTAAGTGTAGCTAAAGGAATAAGAAAACAAGTAAATGATGCATCTCCTTCCACATTTAGGAGTCTTTACTTCTTAGTTGTAAGCTCAGAACTCCCTCTTGTCAATATAGCGCCATTTTTGATCTGAATATGACTTTTCTTAAACAGAGTCCCAGTTTTCTGATTTTCATAGGAGAGTTTTAGTGTAGCTGAAGGAATAAGAAAACAAGTAAATGATGCATCTCCTTCCAGCCCTGTCTCAGTCTTTACTTCTTAGTTGTAAGCTCAGAACTCCCTCTTGTCAATATAGCGCCATTTTTGATCTGAATATGACTTTTCTTAAACAGAGTCCCAGTTTTCTGATTTTCATAGGAGAGTTTTAGTGTAGCTAAAGGAATAAGAAAACAAGTAATGATGCATCTCCTTCCACATTTTGGAGTCTTTACTTCTTAGTTGTAAGCTCAGAACTCCCTCATGTCAATATAGCGCTATATTTGATCTGAATATGACTTTTCTTAAACAGAGTCCCAGTTTTCTGATTTTCATAGGAGAGTTTAAGTGTAGCTAAAGGAATAAGAAAACAAGTAAATGATGCATCTCCTTCCACATTTAGCAGTCTC
>NW_006256400.1:0-14474 GCF_000478725.1 Eutrema salsugineum | reverse complement strand
AATTAAATTGTCTCATTGTATTCCTTATCGGCTTTGGTTCAAAAACATGTCCACGAAGTCAGAAAGTGACACCGCATCGTGGATGTAATCCAAGCTTGAAGCATTGCATGAAGTTTCATTTTTCTTGCGTTTGACCTGATACATGTCAAATTTTTCTCTTTCAACCCTTTTCTACGGACATACTCCGAACCATTATACACCACAAGGATAGAAACATCTTGCTTCTTGATGTGTATCACATCACTTTCGGTCACAAGAATTGCCTAAAATACTTTTTCAAGGAAAAAGGACAAAATGTTAAACCAATTTATTATTGAGAACTCTGTTAGGAAAACTAAGTGTACAAGTTTATACTTTATAGAGCTACTGTGCCCTTATTGAGTCATTGGTGTTTCACATTGCCCATGGGTTTTGACCACTCATCTTCCTTATTGGTTTATGGTTGGTATGCGCTTATGATTTGGTAGCATACCGAACCAGTTTGATAAAACCAACAGATATGAAAAATTTGTTCAAAGAAGAGTTGTGACTCTACAGATTGTGTCTCTTCATTAAATATATATGAGATATTGCATAGAGAAGAATGTGTATGTTTACAACAGTTGGTGACTATTGGTAAACAAAAAAGTTATAGAGGAGAGAGAAAATGATTTTAGAGAGAGAAAACTTGGAGAGATCAATTGAAAGAACATTTGAATGGTGATAAGTGGTTGATTTTCATCTGTGATCTCGTCTCCATTTTCTGCGTTCGTTTGCTTGATCATACCAAATCATATTCATCGCTGGGCAAAAGTATGAGTTCGGTTTAAACGCTTCTGCATAAAACTCTTACATTCCTATACCATTATTTGTACATCCTCAAAACAAAAATAAACCACTACTAAAACACCAACAAGAGAGATAATATTTTGAGAGTTCGTTTTTGGGGCAGATTTAAGTCTTTCTCAACATGTGGGATATTCCATCAGTCGACAAAGTTGTTTAAAACAAACTTTAGGGCAGAAAAAGAAGGGAGATCATACGACAATGCAGGAAACGCTTTGGAACCCCAAGAAATCAGTGTTCATTAATCTGTAGAATAATAGGTTTCTGATGAGTCAATTATGCATTTCAAAGCTTTATTTTTATTCCCATTTTGTTATCTAATGTTGCGACAAGAGGGATGTTTATGTGTATTAATGTTTTAATTTGATTGGTTGGGATTTTAAATAAGATGATCACTGAAAAAGCTTGGGGTGTTTCGAAAATTTTGTTGTGAGACTTCAATCCCGTCTTTCCTTTGGGGAACCAGACGGACCGGCTATCAACTCCTGTTGATATGTGAATATCGACAAGGGGTAAAACAGTACTTTAGATCGGTAAACTCGGGTTTTATTAGATCGAATCGAGAGTATACAACTGAGTTCGGTTATTAAGTAAAGAATAACGAACTAAGACTTTATGAAACTAAGAATCTAAAGCGATGAGTTCTCAGTTTCTAAGTCTTCTCTAGAATATCTTGTGTTCTCTGGTGTCGATTCCTCTTCCTTTATATATATCTTCTGAGTCGGTCATCAAGTGCATCTTCGGCGATATGGGACCGAGAGGACTTTCCTTTTCTCTCGGTCCTTTTCCTTTTGTCATAGTAGTTTCCCTTTTCTCTTAGAAAATTTCCTATTTTCGACCGAACTCGGGGAACTTCTCGGTTCCTTCGAGAAGCTTCCCGCCGACCTCGGCTCAATGGGCTGTGTTCGGCCCAAGATTTGATTCGGCCCAGTCTTCCCGGTACATTTCTTCGTGAACCGAGCTTACGTTACGCCAATCTCGGTTTGTACCGGAGAAAACCAGGGTGCGGTTTTCACCTCCAACAGTTAGCCCCCCCCCCCCTCAGTTCGATGAAAGGAAGTGGCTTTTAGTCGAACTCATTTGATTCAAAGTAAGTCACAAACTGAGATCGGTAACCGCAATCGATTCGCATTCCCGGACGTTTCGCTCCCTGTCTTCAATGAGGCGCGTGAATTTCGGGGATTTCGCGAAAATCGAGGAACCACGATTCCCAATGTTTATAAGGGAAAAACTTCTTCCCGCATTCATTATTCTCGTTCAAGCATATATAAGGTACACTGCTCTCCCTTCTCTCTAGATTTTGTTTCTCTCTCTAGTTTTTGCTTGTAGTTCTCTCTCGTTTCCTCAACTCTCGCCGCCGCGATTTCTTAAGTTTTCCGATCGATCTTCAAACTTTCCGATCGATCTTCAAACTTTCCGATCGATCTTCAATCTTTTCTGATCGATCTTCAACCTGTTCTTCACTTTCTCCAGATCCTCTTTCGACTTCATTTCTCCGAACTCAACATGTCTTCAAACTCTTCTTCAATCAATTCTTCTTCTAATCAGATCCTTCCGCAAGATCGCCGCGAGCCTTCGGAGCTGAGCTCTTCCTCTTCACATCCTCATTCATCAGACTCTTCTCAAAGAGAAAGCAATCCCCCGCAACTAGTTCGCAAGAACTCTAGGTCGGTTGATGCGAGCAGCAGCCGTGCTAGACCTCGAGTTGAAGCTACTGAGCAACTGACTACAGAGACTCGCGAAATGGGGGCTCGGACCGGGCCGAACACTGGCGGTATTGACCATGAGATCGAGGAGGTCGAGGAAGAGAATCAGGAGGAGAACGCCACTGAAGCAGAAGTTGCCGAGGACAACCTCGAAGCAGTGGACCATGCTTCACCACCACTTCCAAGACGAAGGATCGGTCGTCCCAACAACGTCCCGTCTTCTTCTGTTTCTCCGGGTGCTGTTCAGGCCGTACTTGAAGAAAACGGGCTCTCGGACCAAGTCGTCTTCATAATTTCAGAAGCTGGAGATCGGCAGTGGGACGTCCCCGAAGGCTTCCTCTGCGTCTATTTGACCTATTTAACGCAGTGCGGGCTCTCGCTTCCAATCCCTTCTCGTTTTCTTGGGTACTGTAACCTGCGCGGCGTAGCTCTCACGCAGGTGATGCCGGCCTCGATAACAAACTATGTAGGGTTCGTTACTCTATGCGACGAGCTCGGCGAAATCCCAACCAGTCGACTTTTTGAAGACCTCTTCTCGGTTAACATCCACAAGTCCAAGGAGTGGTTCTTCGCAGCGAACGCCAAACCGAGGAAGAACATCGTTACTGGAGTTAAGCCCAGTAAATTCAATGACTGGGAGTCTCAGTATTTTTACCTCGAGATGAACGATCTCACCGTCAGCAACTCTGACATCCCAACACAATCGGAGTGGAAGATTCCGATCGGTAGAATATGATCTTGTACTTTGTTGATTTTCGATTTCGTATTCCTCTAACTCCTTTACAGTTTCTCTTTGCAGGTTGTCATCTCCCAAGCATTATTCTTAACTCCGGACTCACCTCTGAATTCGAAGCATCTTTTAGCGAAGCCGGTAAACGCCGTTGGCCTGAGGTTTGGGAAGAGATTCTTCAGCACCGAGCTAAGAAAGCAGGTTTGATTATTGAGTTCCCTTTTATGTTCTATTTTGAATTTATCCCGAACTCTCCCTTGATACATTTTCTTTGCAGCCTCCGTTCAGGAACCGAAGCCGCTGAAACGAAAGGCTCGAGCTAACAAGCCCCGAGCTGCTCCAAGACGAAAGGCGCCGAAGTCGTGAGCCAAACAAACCCGGACCGCAAGGATGCTTTCACTCGATGAGATCCCCACCTTATTCGACGAGGAGGAACCAAACGTTGCAGATCCGGCTTCTATCCCTGCCACTGAGGGGACGAACGAGCAGCCCGAAGAACTGCCACCTGCTGCGAACTCACCTGACCAGGCTGGTCAGAAGAAGCTGAAGAGGAAGAAGTCCTCAAAGAAAATAAAGAGAATTGAAGGATCTTCTCGTGCGCCAGACACCGCCGCCGAGCTTGATCCTCCGACGGCTGCAATGTCGGATCTCGCGATTCCTCGGGATCAGCTTGAAGCCTCCAACTCCCGGAAGAGGCAAGACAGGGAGCATGCTGAAGATTCTCCGGAGCCAGAGCCAGCCAAAAGGACTAAGGTATGTTTTGATTACGATGAAGAGGGTCCTTTTGAGGAGAACGTCGACGCTTGCGCCAATCTTTACCATAAGATCTCCTCTGACGTCCCAAGTCTCCCGGCGATCTCCGAGCTCCGGTTCCCTAACTTGTACAAGGGGATTGCTCGCACAACTGTCGTGTTACTTCCTCTATTCCTTTTCTTTATTTTAATATTTTTTCTAAGTACGAGCTCTAACCCATGTTTCACTTTGTGTAGCTCGCCAGTCAGACCAACACTCTGGTCGCCGCATACGAGGTAGCTCTTTATGACGAGCAATTGAGAGTCGCGGAGCTGGAAGAGAGGATCTCCAAGGCCGAAGAACGTCTCGCCACCGAGCTCCAGATCAATGACTCTCTCCATACTGCTGTTGAATTGCTGAAGCAGGAGAGTTCGGAGCTGAAAGCGGTAAGAGCCGAACTGACCGAGGCTCAGAACTTGCTTTCTCGAGAATTCGAGAAAGACAAGGAACGGCTACAAGGCTTGGTGGCCCATTGGAAAAGCCGAGCAAGGAGTGTTCACGCGACGGCTTGCGAACGCTTGGAGAAGGTTATCCGCAGTTTGGATGACGCAGATCGAGCTCGTAAGCCTTACTTGGTGGTCAATCAGCTCACTGGAGTTCTCGGCTTCATCAAATAGCTTAAGAAGAAGGGTCTGTACGAGGTCCCACTTGAGATGATCGCTGACATCGAGGCGAAGCATGCCAAGGCTCTAGAAGACTTCTGTTCAGTTGACGCCTGCGTCCTCACAGAAGAAGATAAGCGGATGTCTCCGTTCGCGGAAGAGGATGACATTCCGGTTGTGAACGTGACCCAGAGCGCGCAGGATCCTGCAAGGGGCGAGCAGTTCGGTTCTAACGAGGATTTGCTTAATGCCGATCAAGCTGCTACTTCAAAGACTGCTTAGTCTTTTCTTTTCCTTCTTTAACTCGAACTCATTCACCCTTTCATGGGTTATTTTGCATGTAATATTTTATTTCTGAACCCTCGGTGGGTTCTTGAACTTATTCGCCTCTCGGAAGGCTTTTAATTATATGCTCGCTTGCTTTCTTATTTATTTTTTTTTATCTTGATGACTTTATTTTCTTTCAAGTAGTAGATCGGTATTTGATTTGATCTTTATTTATTCGATTTAGCAAATTGCGACAACACCTAAGTAGTAGGTCGGTAACTAGTAGGTGATGTTTGAACATAATTTAACCTTTCGGTAGCAAATTGCGATAATGGGGCTTACGTTTTCCGAGTGTTGAGAACTCGGCTTACGGTGCGAATCTGAGGAGTTCGCCTTATTGTGCGAGCATTTGAGCTCGGCCTGGGGAACCCAACTGAATCGTGTCGTACTGGAAGAGTGAATTAATTCGAACTCCTGTAAGCGCACGAAACGAGTTCAAGGTTTTTCTAAGTCGAACCTAAGTATGCGAGATGTGCTCGGCTTATTTTTCTTGGTGACTTAGAAATTTAACTGCGGGACTGGCCCCGGCTTTTGATATGTGGTTTTACCATGGCACCATGTGGGTGCTCGCGAGACGGATCTCGGCTTTTTAAGTTTGCATTCATGTGGAATGCTATCGAACAACTGGCTAGGAAGTCGATGTAAGAACAAGGAGTTCAGTATCTTGTGATTTATGAACTAGAACTTAGACGTTTTTGACTTAATAAAACTTTATTGATGTTATAGCTGGACTCGGTAACGAGCTGCCTACGTACCTTTTTAAAGGGATCAAGCCATTCGTAGTTCTAAGTACAAAAGTGTTTTTTGTTCCGACTAAGTAGTTCGGAGGCTTTTTTTTTTATCGAAGTTCGTAACGAACTAGTAATAGTATCGTTTGAGATGCATTGAGTTCCAGGATCGCGGGATCGGAGTTCCGTCTAACTTCATGAGTTGATAAACGCCGGGCTTAACAACCTTCATCACTTGGTATGGTCTTTCCCAATTCGCGCCGAGTTTTCCTGCGTTCTTTTCTTCTATGTTTTGATAGAATTTGCGAAGTACGAGATTGCCATCTTCAAAGTGACGGCCTTTAACTTTCTTGTTATAGTAACGAGCTGCCAGTTGTTGGTAGTTTTGTATCCGGAGTAGTGCTCGTTCGCGATGTTCTTCTACCAAATCGATTGTTTCGAGCATCATGTCGTTATTCGCATCGGGTTGCTGGGTGAGCATAGTGCAGCGAATACTTGGGACGTTGTGTTCGGCTGGACACATAGCTTCTGTACCATATGCGAGGAAGAAAGGTGATTAACCGGTCGAACGTCGTGGTGTAGTTCGGTGAGACCATAAGACACCATCGAGTTCATCCGCCCAAGTTCCCTTCGCGGTATCTAGTCGCTTCTTCAGACCATCAATAATGGTTTTTTTCGTGGCTTCGGCTTGTCCGTTTCCTTGTGGGTATCGCGGGGTAGAAAAACTTAGTCGGATTTTCCACTTGGCGCAAAAATCTGTGAAAATTATCGAAGTGAATTGGGTTCCGTTGTCCGTAACGATCTTGTACGGGACTCCGTGTCGGCAGATGATAAATTTCCAGATGAACTTTTTGACATCGATTCCGTGAATCTCGGGGTATGCCTCGGCTTCGATCCATTTGGTGAAGTAGTCCGTGACGACCAGAACGTATTGCTTCTGAGTCGTAGATCGGCGAAAAAGACCGATGATGTCCATTGCCCAGCGCATGAAAGGGTATGGTGCGGTCGAAGTCATCAAGAGCTCGGTAGGAAGGTTGATCATTGGGCCATGACGTTGGCACTTCTCGCAACGTGCTGTATACTTTTTCATAGTCAGAAAGCATAGTACGCCAGTAATAACCAGTTTTTTTTATCTTGAATGCCAGAGACTGAGCTCCGGAGTGATTCCCTCGTTCTCTTCATGAACTTTTCTGCATCACTTTCCATGATGTCGTTGCCGTGACACAGTCAAAGTACACGGGATGCATCCCATCTGAGAAGAGTGCCGTAATGACACATATGGAGCTGCTCGAGCCTTAAGGCGTCGAGCTGCCATTATCTGCGGGGACCGTTCCATCTCCAATGTAGCCCACAATTTCTAAGGTCCAATCTTCGGGCTCGTCATCACCTTCGGCTTCGATATCGATTGGAATATGTTGGCCTTTAGACTCGTCTTCGAGATCAGATTCGTTATCATTTAGTTCGTCCATGTTGGTGTTGAGATCGGTGACGACCTCTCTGGGTTTCGTTTTCCGGGTGAGGGGTAGAGCGAGATTGGGTTGGGCTTCGTAATCACGTCGTCTTGTAATGATGTTGCAGTTCGGAGCATGTTCGATACTTGGTCGTTCGATTGCCGCAATTGGGATAGTTCGCCGAAGATCGGGATCAGAATTAGTCGCGAAAGCGGCTAAGGCGTCGGCGGTTGCATTCTCATCACGAGGTATCTTTGTAAGCTTGAAGGTTGAGAACTCCGAAGCAACATCCTTAAGGACTTTGAGATACGCGTCCATGCGATCGTTCTTGGCCTCGTATTCGCCGTGAAATTGGTTAGCCACAAGTTGAGAGTCGCAGTAGGCGTGTACGTGTTCGGCACCGATATTTTTAGCAAGTCATAGTCCGGCAATTAATGCTTCGTATTCGGCTTCATTGTTGGACGCCGGGAAGCCAAGGCGGAATGATTGTTCGATAACCTCCCCTTCAGGGGATTTGAGATGAATCCCGACGCCGGATCCTTTATGGGAAGAGGAGCCATCGGCGTGGAGAATCCAAGGTTGTATGACAGGATTAGCTTCGACGAGCTCAGGTGGGAGTTCGACCAAGAAATCCGCCAGGACTTGAGACTTCGTTGCAGTTCTTCCTCGGTATTCGATGTCATGTTCGCTGAGTTCAATGGCCCACTTGGCAAGTCGTCCGGATTGACTTGGGCTATGGAGGAAAGTGCAAAGAGGGTAGTCAGTTAGGACAATGATCGAGTGAGATTGGAAATACGGGCGTAACTTCCTCGCGGAAATAACCACGGCAAAGGCGAATTTCTCCAAGGTCGGGTAACGATACTCTGACCCATCAAGGGATTTGCTTGTGTAGAAAATTGGCTTCTGCTCGCCACGATCTTCTCGAACAAGAACACTGCTGACCGCGAACTTCAAAATTGCGATGTAGAGGTAAAGTGTCTTGCCGGTTTCGGGTTTGGATAAGACTGGCGGTGTAAACAAGTATTTCTTTAGCTCGGCAAAAGCTTCTTCGCACTTCTCATTCCATTCGAGATGTTTGTTACCGCGAAGAAGTTGGTAGAAAGACAAGCACTTGTCCGTCGATCTGGATATAAACCGATTAAGTGCTGCAATGCGTCCAGTGAGTCGCTGAACCTCGCGTTTGGTTGTCGGAGATGGGAGCTCGGGTATAGCTGCAATCTGTTTTGGATTAGCTTCAAGCCTCGCCGTGTGACTATGTATCCGAGGAACTCTCCAGATGTTACGCCGAACGTGCACTTAGCGGGATTAAGCTTCATGCCATACTGGTCCAAAATATCGAAGCATGTGCGAAGATGACCGACGTGATCGGAAGCGACGAGTGATTTCACGAGCATATCGTCAATGTAAACTTCCATAGTTCGCCCGAGCTGGCTTGCGAACATCCGGTTCACCAGTCGTTGATATGTTGCTCCAACATTCTTCAAACCGAAAGGCATGACTTTATAGCAGTATATGCCACGGTCCGTGATGAACGATGTCTTTTCCCGATCTTGCGGATGCATAAGAATCTGATTATATCCGGAGAATGCGTCCATAAATGAGAGTAGTTCGTTCCCGGCAGTTGCTTCCACAAGGCGATCGATATGAGGCAAAGGAAAACTGTCTTTCGGACACGCCTTATTGAGGTCGGTAAAATCGACGCAGATCCTCCATTTATTTATTCTTCTTCTTGACGACGACGGGATTTGCTAACTAGTCAGGATATTTGACTTTGGTGATAGATCCTGCTTTGAGCAACCGCTCGACCTCGTCGTTGACGGCTTGTGCCTTCTCTGGTCCGAGCTTTCGGCGTTTCTGCTTTATTGGTTTGTATGTTGGATCGATGTTAAGCTCGTGACACGCGATCTGTGGATCAATCCCGGGCATATCTTCTACCGACCATGCGAAGGTTGACGAATGCTGTTTTAGAAAGTAAATGAGTGGATCGCGGATGCTTGAGTCGAGTTCAGCGCCGATTCCGACTTGACGCTCTGGCCTTAGTTCGTCGATGCAAACTTGAACGATCGACTCCTGCTTAGGCTTTGTCTGCTGGACGATGAGCTCGTTCGTCGGTCCTAACGAACTGATGACACAAGCTTGGTTGGCTGAATGAAGTTTGCATTCGTTTATGTAACATGATCGAGCGACGGCTTGGTTTCCTCGGAGGCTGTAGACACCGTCGGGAGTTGGGAACTTCAGACATTGATGGTACGTTGAGGCAACCGCCTTCATTGCGTGTAACCAAGGCGAACCGAGAATAGCGTTGTAGATTGCCGGTTTGTCGAGGATGAGGAACTAGATAATCTTTGCGACTCCACCGAGGTAGATCGGGATGTTGACCATGCCGACCGTCATGCAGCGTTCTCCGTCGAAACCTGTAAGTGGCTCGATAAAAGGCTCAATCTTATCTGACGGTAAATCGAGCTGGTCAAGTGCTTCCTTGAAGATAATGTTGACCGAACTGCCTGTGTCGACCAGAATGCGACTAACTTCGACGTCGTCGAGAAGTAGTTCAACGACGAGGCGTCGTTATGTGGTTTATGCAGCCCGATTGTGTCGGCCTCAGTAAATACCAAAGGCGTTCCCTTCGGCGGATCGTGCGGGACTTAGGGCGCGCTGGCGGCCTGTCTACTGTATTCTTTGATAGCTCGAACCGAATAGCTGCAAGCTTCGATGGCCCCCATTATCATGTTGACGCGTTTCCTTGCTTTGGGAGCATGGTTTTCTGGTGCTCGGTCGTCACGATTGCGTTTCTGTTGTTCGGGCAACGCATGCGGATTCGGTGGCAGTGGTGGTAGCGCCGGCAAAGCTGGTAACGTCGGTAAAGCCGGTGGAGTTGGTGGATCCTTTGCGATGGCGTTCTCGAGCTGTGCGTTATTTGGTCGAGGCATGTTTGAACGACGGAGATCGTCAATCGAGATTTGCCCACTGTTCCTAGGCGTAATTGAGCGACGGAGATCGTCAACCGAGATTGGCCCCTTTCGGTATTGGCCGAGTAGATATTCACGCAGGTGTCTGCATTCTTTGGTGCTATGTCCTCTACGGTTGTGGAATTCGCAGAATAAGGACTCGTCCTGATCTTCTTCACCACGGACCCACTTATTGTTCCATTGTTTGGTTGGTTGTTGGATTGCATTAGCGTAGAACTTCTTACGATTCTCGTACCCTCTGCCGTATCCTTACTGTGGTTCGTTAGTTGTTGCTTTCGAACGTTCGGGTTGCTGTGTCGAATAACTTTGCTCATAAGCGGTTTCTTCTTCTTCTTCGGCGATGTAAGTATTAGCTCGGTGTAGTGCGTCTTCTAATGTCTGTGGAGGGTTATGCGTGATAGCGCTTTGGAAGCTAGTCTTTATCCAACCTCCTTTCTGAAGGTATAAGAGGGCGGCTTCATCGCTGATCGTACATTTAGCGACAATCGTCTTAAAGCGCTGGATGAAATCGCGAAGGCTCTCGCTTGCTCCTTGGGCTATTTGCCAGAGCTCGGAGTTCTTGGTGTTCTGCCCGATGAACATGGAGAAGTGTTTAACGAAGACCGTTGTCAACTCCTTATAGTTATCGATTGAGTTGGCCTCGTGTCGCGAGAACCAGTCGAGAGCTACTCCTCCCAGACTTTCCACAAATAGTTGGCACTGAACTGCATCTCTCTCCTCGGCGGATTTGAACTGGTATCGATTCATGCAGATGCCGAATGATGTCAAAAAGTGTCGGGGGTCAGTATTGCCTTCATAGATCTTTATCTTCAGTTTCTCCATGTGTTTGACCGGCGTTCCTGCTATGGCGGTGTGAAGGGTGTCTTCTGTGTTTCCTGAATAACGAGCTCGATCTCCGGAGCTGCGCTTGTTGCCTGATGTATTTTCGAGGTGATCTCACGAAGTTGTGCCTTCATTGCTTCGAACTCGGCGTCGCGACTTAGGTCCGGTGCTGGTGCGTTCGCTGATCCGACTGCGGTAGTCCTCATAGTTCCGGCGGGGTCTCCATCAGTATTGAGGTCGTCGATGATATTCCGAACTCGAAGGGGAGTTCGTGCTTGACTGAGCTCGGCGATTTGCGCTGCCATCTGACTGAAACGTTCCTCGCTCCTTTTGTTAATGGCCTCAAATTGGGCGTTGAACACTTGGAGCAGCAATTCAGTTCCAAAACCTCCTACGGCTGCGGGGGTTTGGCCGGCTTCAGTACCAGCGTTTTCCCCAGGAATTCCTCCTCCCTGCTCCGCTGGGTTTCGAACGTTAGCGTTCTCTCCACCGAGAGGGTTTCCTTCCTCGTGAATGTTGGCTTGATCCGTCATTGCTGATTCGATCTATCCGAAGTCCGATCTAAGACTGAAAATTCTGTTTAGGCCCCCTACCTGGCGCGCCAATTGTTGATATGTGAATATCGACAAGGGGTAAAACAGTAATTTAGATCGGTAAACTCGGGTTTTATTAGATTGAATCGAGAGAATACAACTGAGTTCGGTTATTAAGTAAAGAATAACGAACTAAGACTTTATGAAACTAAGAATCTAAAGCGATGAGTTCTCAGTTTCTAAGAGTTCTCAGTTTCTAAGTCTTCTCTGGAATATCTTGTGTTCTCTGGTGTCGATTCCTCTTCCTTTATATATATCTTCTGAGTCGGTCATCAAGTGCATCTTCGGCGATATGGGACCGAGAGGACTTTCCTTTTCTCTCGGTCCTTTTCCTTTTGTCATAGTAGTTTCTCTTTTCTCTTAGGAAACTTTCCTATTTTCGACCGAACTCGGGGAACTTCTCGGTTCCTTCGAGAAGCTTCCCGCCGACCTCGGCTTAATGGGCTGCGTTCGGCCCAAGATTTGATTCGGCTCAGTCTTCCCGGTACATTCTTTCGTGAACCAGGCTTACGTTACGCCAATCTCGGTTTGTACCGGAGAAAACCGGGGTGCGGTTTTCACCTCCAACAACTCCAAACGTCCTAACCGCCCCTTCCAATGAATCCAATACCCTTTCTCCACGCCCACCAACAACCCCTCCCACTGAGCCCAATGCCATCTCTCTAGACCCGTGTCGATCCACCACTATCCAACGATTGGTCCCTCTCTAGGCCCTTGAGCTCACCAACGCAACTATCAGTTTTAGGATTATGTTACGCTGTAGGAGAATCTAAATTTTACTGTGTTATATGAATTTAGGATGTGGTCAAAAATCATTTAGGATGATAGGATAGGATCACCAATATAGGCATTCATTAGGACAAATTTTGTTGTTTAATTATCTCTTGTGATTTTACTTCTTTTGGTTCTAACTATGACGGTTCTTTTGTGTGTGGGAAATGAAAGGACAAACTTGAGCTTAAAGCAGTTAAAGATGGAGCTGTTAGCTACGCTGCGTTGGAGAAAAAGGCTCTTTTATATGAAAAGCTTACAAGGGCAGAGCTTTCATATGAATAAGTAGAATAGTAATAACTATGAGAATTTCTTCAGGAAAGGAATTGAACATGAAGAAGATTTACAACCATCAACTACCTGCAACAATTCCATTTCAGCACCACCTGAAGATTTAAAAGCAGATGGAGAAAACAATGGTTCTCTGTTTAGTACCAAATTTGCTGGACTTGGACGTGCAATTGGGAAAACTGATAAGTCCACGTGCATATGTTCAAGCAAATTAAATTTTTGTCTCCTTTTCTCCATTATTCATATGTCGGATACATAGCACAAAGAGGGAGAGAAGGAAGCAAGCTCATCGTTATCACTACAAAAAAAAAAAATCAAGTGAATTAACATATATCTCTTACTGATCTTCTCTTTTGTAGTAAAAATCTGTGCAGAGAGGTTCATGAAGAAGTGAATCAAACGATTTAGGAAGCTTATTAAAATTTCAGGAATGAATTCTAATGTTTGGGAAGGCATTCATAGTTTAAGAAAAGATATATGTTGGCTTGGAAATATTGGGTGGATATTTGTATTTCCATGTTCATTTTGTGATTATGTTTCTGGAAGTAATTTAGCTTCTTTGGTCTAAATTTTTGGAGCATCGATACTTCTTGTTAGTTCTATGCCTCATCTTGACACGTCTTATTTTTTTATGTGTTTGAAGCTAAATGATCTCTAAAAATGAGTTTCAATCTTTACATGTTTAGCTAACATGAGTTCCTTTACGAGCATTCAACAACTTAGTAAATAATCTGGTTCGTTCTTCTCTATTTCGGAATATTTAGGAAGTATTGCTCAAATTTATGAACACCTTCCGATGTCATCCTTATCAACATTCCTAATGTTTTACTAATGCTTTCATATTCGTCTCTTCAACATTTTCTGTACTTTTTCTGTACTTTTTTAAACATCTGCTTGTTGATAGACCTTTTGTTTTTGTTCTGTTTTTTTTTGTTTAGAAAAGTTTTCGAAAACAATAGGAATGCTTTGTAAACCTCTAATAAATATTTATTTAAGAAGACCTTCTAAAGTTTGATAAATGTTTTTTGAAGGATTTTTTGATGGTTTTATTAGAAAGTTTTTCAACCTCTAGAAACTTTAAAAGGTTTACAAAGCATATCTAATGTTTTAGGAAGCAACTATTATAGTATTTAAGAAGTGAATCGTGCTGTGGTTTAACGCACAGATTTTTGTATCGTTTTGATTAATGAAAATCATGGATTCTGATTGGTCATCTCACGTTATAATTTGATTGGTTGATCAACTATTTTTTATCATTTAAACCATAAATTAAATGCTTATTAAACTATATATTAAATGCTAAGCATATTTTTTAAAAATGAAACATGGGCCGTATTTCTAGCTGCCGAATAACGTTGCCCAACATCTAAATTTTTAAATACAGAAACATTATACATACCTTCCAATATGTCGTTTATGCTGAATGAGATGGTAGCTGTGTTGCTTATGTGCTTTGTCCATTTAGCTAATGCTCACGGGTTCGAATCGTGTGGTTTTTTTTTTTTTAATTTTTAGATTTTTAATACAATTCGATGTTTGGAAATAATTTTTATTTGTTAAATATTTTGCAAATGGAAATATGTCATAAATTTCCTTTGTTATTATCTAGAATGGAATCTTTACATTTTTAATAATTAATAACTACGAAATTCATGGGAAGATAATATCGTATATAAAACAAGAATTACCTTTTAGTATTTTTCACAAGAAAATAAACCCTAGGTTGTTTAGACGTATAAATATGAGTGTTTTCATCCAATCGTCTCATAATTTACAGTTTAGTTTTTCTGGATCTCTTTAGAAAAGATTAATCATGTTTGTCTATTTGCATGCAAACCTAACTATGTGTTCGTCTAAGTACAGCTTT
>NW_006256401.1:2729-3741 GCF_000478725.1 Eutrema salsugineum | reverse complement strand
ATTATTACGGGAATAAGCATTAAGCTCAGAACTCCCTCTTGTCAATATAGCGCCATTTTTGATCTGAATATGACTTTTCTTAAACAGAGTCCCAGTTTTCTGATTTTCATAGGAGAGTTTTAGTGTAGCTAAAGGAATAAGAAAACAAGTAATGATGCATCTCCTTCCACATTTTGGAGTCTTTACTTCTTAGTTGTAAGCTCAGAACTCCCTCATGTCAATATAGCGCTATATTTGATCTGAATATGACTATTCTTAAACAGAGTCCCAGTTTTCTGATTTTCATAGGAGAGTTTAAGTGTAGCTAAAGGAATAAGAAAACAAGTAAATGATGCATCTCCTTTCACATTTAGCAGTCTTTACTTCTTAGTTGTAAGCTCAGAACTCCCTCTTGTCAACATAGTGCCATTTTTTTTATCCGAATCTGACTTTTCTTAGACTGAGTCCCAGTTTTATCCGAAGTAGAGTCCTAGTTTTCTGATTTTTATAAGAGAGTTTTAGTGTAGCGAAAAGAATAAGAAAACAAGTAAATTATGCATCTCCTTCCATATTTAGGAGTCTCTACTTCCTATTAGTAAGATCAGAACTCCCGCTTGTCAATATAATTCCATTTTGGATCAGAATATGACTTTTCATAAACAAAGTCTCGGTTTTCTGATTTTCATAGGAGAGTATAAGTGTAGCTAATGGAAGAAGAAAACAAGTAAATGATGCATCTCCTTCCACATTTAGCAGTCTCTCATTCTTATTTGTAAGCTCAGAACACCCTCTTGTCAACATAGTGCCATTTTAGGATCAAGAATAATGCATTTTCACTAAACAGGAGACTCAGTTTTTTCTGATTTTCAGTCTCAGTTTTTCTGATTTTCATAGGAGAGTTTAAGTGTAGCTAAAGGAATAAGAAAACAAGTAAATGATGCATCTCCTTCCACATTTAGGAGTCTTTACTTCTTAGTTGTAAGCTCAGAACTCCCTCTTGTCAATATAGCGCCATTTTTGATCTGAATATGAC
>NW_006256401.1:0-2038 GCF_000478725.1 Eutrema salsugineum | reverse complement strand
CATAAACAGAGACCAGTTTTCTGATTTTCATAGGAGAGTTTAAGTGTAGCTAAAGGAATAAGAAAACAAGTAAATGATGCATCTCCTTTCACATTTAGCAGTCTTTACTTCTTAGTTGTAAGCTCAGAACTCCCTCTTGTCAACATAGTGCCATTTTTTTTATCCGAATCTGACTTTTCTTAGACTGAGTCCCAGTTTTATCCGAAGTAGAGTCCTAGTTTTCTGATTTTTATAAGAGAGTTTTAGTGTAGCGAAAAGAATAAGAAAACAAGTAAATTATGCATCTCCTTCCATATTTAGGAGTCTCTACTTCCTATTAGTAAGATCAGAACTCCCGCTTGTCAATATAATTCCATTTTGGATCAGAATATGACTTTTCATAAACAAAGTCTCAGTTTTCTGATTTTCATAGGAGAGTATAAGTGTAGCTAATGGAATAAGAAAACAAGTAAATGATGCATCTCCTTCCACATTTAGCAGTCTCTAATTCTTAGTTGTAAGCTCAGAACACCCTCTTGTCAACATAGTGCCATTTTAGATCAGAATATGAATTTTCATAAACAGAGACTCAGTTTTTCTGATTTTCATAGGAGAGTTTAAGTGTAGCTAAAGGAATAAGAAAAAAAGTAAATGATGCATCTCCTTCCACATTTAGGAGTCTTTACTTCTTAGTTGTAAGCTCAGAACTCCCTCTTGTCAATATAGCGCCATTTTTGATCTGAATATGACTTTTCTTAAACAGAGTCCCAGTTTTCTGATTTTCATAGGAGAGTTTTAGTGTAGCTAAAGGAATAAGAAAACAAGTAATGATGCATCTCCTTCCACATTTTGGAGTCTTTACTTCTTAGTTGTAAGCTCAGAACTCCCTCATGTCAATATAGCGCTATATTTGATCTGAATATGACTATTCTTAAACAGAGTCCCAGTTTTCTGATTTTCATAGGAGAGTTTAAGTGTAGCTAAAGGAATAAGAAAACAAGTAAATGATGCATCTCCTTTCACATTTAGCAGTCTTTACTTCTTAGTTGTAAGCTCAGAACTCCCTCTTGTCAACATAGTGCCATTTTTTTTATCCGAATCTGACTTTTCTTAGACTGAGTCCCAGTTTTATCCGAAGTAGAGTCCTAGTTTTCTGATTTTTATAAGAGAGTTTTAGTGTAGCGAAAAGAATAAGAAAACAAGTAAATTATGCATCTCCTTCCATATTTAGGAGTCTCTACTTCCTATTAGTAAGATCAGAACTCCCGCTTGTCAATATAATTCCATTTTGGATCAGAATATGACTTTTCATAAACAAAGTCTCAGTTTTCTGATTTTCATAGGAGAGTATAAGTGTAGCTAATGGAATAAGAAAACAAGTAAATGATGCATCTCCTTCCACATTTAGCAGTCTCTAATTCTTAGTTGTAAGCTCAGAACACCCTCTTGTCAACATAGTGCCATTTTAGATCAGAATATGAATTTTCATAAACAGAGACTCAGTTTTTCTGATTTTCATAGGAGAGTTTAAGTGTAGCTAAAGGAATAAGAAAAAAAGTAAATGATGCATCTCCTTCCACATTTAGGAGTCTTTACTTCTTAGTTGTAAGCTCAGAACTCCCTCTTGTCAATATAGCGCCATTTTTGATCTGAATATGACTTTTCTTAAACAGAGTCCCAGTTTTCTGATTTTCATAGGAGAGTTTTAGTGTAGCTAAAGGAATAAGAAAACAAGTAATGATGCATCTCCTTCCACATTTTGGAGTCTTTACTTCTTAGTTGTAAGCTCAGAACTCCCTCATGTCAATATAGCGCTATATTTGATCTGAATATGACTTTTCTTAAACAGAGTCCCAGTTTTCTGATTTTCATAGGAGAGTTTAAGTGTAGCTAAAGGAATAAGAAAACAAGTAAATGATGCATCTCCTTTCACATTTAGCAGTCTCTACTTCTTAGTTGTAAGCTCAGAACTCCCTCTTGTCAACATAGTGCCATTTTTTTTATCCGAATCTGACTTTTCTTAGACTGAGTCCCAGTTTTATCCGAAGTAGAGTCCCAG
>NW_006256402.1:3025-4222 GCF_000478725.1 Eutrema salsugineum | reverse complement strand
ATTATATTGATAATTGGGAGTTGTGAGACTGCAAATAACAGGTAGATACACCTAAATGTGGAAGGAGATGCATTATTTACATGTTTTCGTATTCCTCTAGATACACCTCAAATCTCCTATGAAAATCATAAAACTGGGATTGTTTTTACTAAAAGTCATATTCTGATCCTTACTCGCTTTATATTTACAAATGGGAGTTGTGAGACTTCAAATAAGAGGTAGACACTCCAAAATTTGGAAGGAGATGCATCATTTACATGTTTTCTTATTCCTTTAGATACACCTCAAATCTCCTATGAAAATCAGAAAACTAGGACTCTTTTTACTAAAAGTCATATTCTAAACCAATTTGGCATGATATTGACAAATGGGAGTTGTGAGACTGCAAAAAAGAGGTAGACACTCCTAAATTTGGAAGGAGATGCATCATTTACGTGTTTTCTTATTCCTTTATATACACCTCAACTCTCCTATTAAAATCAGAAAACTGGGACTCTTTTTACTAAATGTCATATTCTGATCTATACTCGCATTATATTGACAAATGGGAGTTGTGAGACTGCAAATAAGAAGTAGACACTCCTAAATTTAGAAGGAGATGCATCATTTACATGTTTTCTTATTCCTTTAGATACACCTCAAATCTCCTATGAAAATCAGAAAACTGGGACTCTTTTTACTAAAAGTCATATTATGATCCAAATTGGCATTATATTGATAAATGGGAGTTGTGAGACTGCAAATAACAGGTAGATAGTCGTAAATGTGGAAGGAGATGCATTATTTACATGTTTTCGTATTCCTCTAGATACACCTCAAATCTCCTATGAAAATCATAAAACTGGGATTGTTTTTACTAAAAGTCATATTCTGATCCTTACTCGCATTATATTGACAAATGGGAGTTATGAGACTACAAATAAGAGCTAGACACTCCTAAATGTGGAAGGAGATGCATCATTTACATGTTTTCTTATTCCTTTAGATACACCTCAAATCTCCTATGAAAATCAAAAAACTGGGACTATTTTTACTAAAAGTCATATTATGATCCAGATTGGAATTATATTGATAAATAGGAGTTATGAGACTAGAATAATCAGCTAGACACTCCTAAATGTGGAAGGAGATGCATCATTTACATGTTTTCTTATTCCTTTAGATACACCGTCAAATCTCCTATGGAAGTCAGAAAAC
>NW_006256402.1:2060-2925 GCF_000478725.1 Eutrema salsugineum | reverse complement strand
TCTTTTTACTAAAAGTCATATTATGATCATACTCGCATTATATTGACAAATGGGAGTTGTGAGACTGCAAATAAGAGGTAGACACTCCTAAATTTAGAAGGGGATGCATCATTTACATGTTTTCTTATTCCTTTAGATACACCTCAAATCTCCTATGAAAATCAGAAAATTGAGCCCCGTCTTTACTGAAAGTCATATTATGATCCAAATTGGCATTATATTGATAAAGGGGAGTTGTGAGACTGCAAATAACAGGTAGACACTCCTAAATGTGGAAGGAGATGCATCATTTACATGTTTTCTTATTCCTTTAGATACACCTCAAATCTCCTATGAAAATCAGAAAACTGGGACTCTTTTTACTAAAAGTCATATTCTGATCTATACTCGCATTATATTGACAAATGGGAGTTGTGAGACTGCAAATAAGAGGTAGACATTCCTAAATTTAGAAGGGGATGCATCATTTACATGTTTTCTTATTCCTTTAGATACACCTCAAATCTCCTATGAAAATCAGAAAATTGAGACTGTTTTTACTGAAAGTCATATTATGATCCAAATTGGCATTATATTGATAAAGGGGAGTTGTGAGACTGCAAATAACAGGTAGATACTCGTAAATGTGGAAGGAGATTCATTATTTACATGTTTTCGTATTCCTCTAGATACACCTCAAATCTCCTATGAAAATCATAAAACTGGGACTGTTTTGACTAAAAGTCATATTCTGATCATTACTCGCATTACATTGACAAATCGGAGTTATGAGACTAGAAATAAGAGGTAGACAGTCCTAAATGTGGAAGGAGATGCATCATTTACATGTTTTCTTATTCCTTTAGATACACCTCAAATCTCCTAT
>NW_006256402.1:0-1022 GCF_000478725.1 Eutrema salsugineum | reverse complement strand
AGACACTCCTAAATGTGGAACGAGATGCATCATTACATGTTTTCTAATTCCCTTAGATACACCTCAAATCTCCTATGAAAATCAGAAAACTGGGACTCTTTTTACTAAAAGTCATATTCTGATCTATACTCGCATTATATTGACAAATGGGAGTTGTGAGACTGCAAATAAGAGGTAGACACTCCTAAATGTGGAAGGAGATGCATCATTTACATGTTTTCTTATTCCTTTAGATACACCTCAAATCTCCTATGAAAATCAGAAAACTAGGACTCTTTTTACTAAAAGTCATATTCTAAACCAATTTGGCATGATATTGACAAATGGGAGTTGTGAGACTGCAAAAAAGAGGTAGACACTCCTAAATTTGGAAGGAGATGCATCATTTACGTGTTTTCTTATTCCTTTACATACACCTCAACTCTCCTATTAAAATCAGAAAACTGGGACTCTTTTTACTAAATGTCATATTCTGATCTATACTCGCATTATATTGACAAATGGGAGTTGTGAGACTGCAAATAAGAAGTAGACACTCCTAAATTTAGAAGGAGATGCATCATTTACATGTTTTCTTATTCCTTTAGATACACCTCAAATCTCCTATGAAAATCAGAAAACTGGGACTCTTTTTACTAAAAGTCATATTCTGATCTATACTCGCATTATATTGACAAATGGGAGTTGTGAGACTGCAAATAAGAGGTAGACACTCCTAAATTTGGAAGGAGATGCATCATTTACATGTTTTGTTATTCCTTTAGATACACCTCAAATCTCCTATGAAAATCAGAAAACTGGGACTGTTTTTACTAAAAGTCATATTATGATCCAAATTGGCATTATATTGATAAATGGGAGTTGTGAGACTGCAAATAACAGGTAGATACACCTAAATGTGGAAGGAGATGCATTATTTACATGTTTTCGTATTCCTCTAGATACACCTCAAATCTCCTATGAAAATCATAAAACTGGGATTGTTTTTACTAAAAGTCATATTCTGATCCTTACTCGCATTC
>NW_006256403.1:0-3092 GCF_000478725.1 Eutrema salsugineum | reverse complement strand
TTCGCCCCTTATATTCTGATCCAAAATGGAACTATATTGACAAAGGGGACTTCTGTGAATAGAAATAAGAAGTAGAGACTTCTAAATGCGGAAGGAGATACATCATTTACATGTTTTCTTATTCCTTTGGATACACCCAATCTCTCCTATGAAAATCTAAAAACTGGCACTCTCTTTAGGAAAAGTCATATTCTGATCCAAAATGGAACTATATTGACAAGGGGGGTTCTGAGAATAGAAATAGGAGGTAGAGAACCCTAAATGTGGAAGGAGATGCATCATTTCAATGTTTTCTTATTCATTTGAATACACCCAATCTCTCCTATGAAAATCAGAAAACTGGGAATCTCTTTAGGAAAAGTCATATTCTGATCCAAAATGGCACTATATTGACAAGGGGGACTTCTGAGAATAGAAATAAGAAGTAGAGACTTCTAAATGTGGAAGGAGATGCATCATTTACATGTTTTCTTATTCCTTTGCATACACCCAATCTCTCCTATGAAATTCTAAAAACTGGCACTCTCTTTAGGAAAAGTCATATTCTGATCCAAAATGGAACTATATTGACAAAGGGGACTTCTGTGAATAGAAATAAGAAGTAGAGACTTCTTAATGCGGAAGGAGATACATCATTTACATGTTTTCTTATTCCTTTGCATACACCCAATCTCTCCTATGAAATTCTAAAAACTGGCACTCTCTTTAGGAAAAGTCATATTCTGATCCAAAATGGAACTATATTGACAAAGGGGACTTCTGTGAATAGAAATAAGAAGTAGAGACTTCTAAATGCGGAAGGAGATACATCATTTACATGTTTTCTTGTTCCTTTGGATACACCCAATCTCTCCAATGAAAATAAAAAAAATGGCTTTAGGAAAAGTCATATTTTGATCCAAAATGGCATTATATTGACAAGGGGGAGTTCTGAGAATAGAAATAGGAGGTAGAGAATCCTAAATGTGGAAGGAGATGCATCATTTCAATGTTTTCTTATTCCTTTGGCATACACCCAATCTCTCCTATGAAATTCTAAAAACTGGCACTCTCTTTAGGAAAAGTCATATTCTGATCCAAAATGGAACTATATTGACAAAGGGGACTTCTGTGAATAGAAATAAGAAGTAGAGACTTCTAAATGCGGAAGGAGATACATCATTTACATGTTTTCTTATTCCTTTGGATACACCCAATCTCTCCTATGAAAATCTAAAAACTGGCACTCTCTTTAGGAAAAGTCATATTCTGATCCAAAATGGAACTATATTGACAAGGGGGGTTCTGAGAATAGAAATAGGAGGTAGAGAACCCTAAATGTGGAAGGAGATGCATCATTTCAATGTTTTCCTATCATTTGAATACACCCCAATCTCTCCTATGAAAATCAGAAAACTGGGCATCTCTTTAGGAAAAGTCATATTCTGATCCAAAATGGCACTATATTCACAAGGGGGACTTATGAGAATAGAAATAAGAAGTAGAGACTTCTAAATGTGGAAGGAGATGCATCATTTACATGTTTTCTTATTCCTTTGCATACACCCAATCTCTCCTATGAAATTCTAAAAACTGGCACTCTCTTTAGGAAAAGTCATATTCTGATCCAAAATGGAACTATATTGACAAGGGGGGTTCTGAGAATAGAAATAGGAGGTAGAGAACCCTAAATGTGGAAGGAGATGCATCATTTCAATGTTTTCTTATTCATTTGAATACACCCAATCTCTCCTATGAAAATCAGAAAACTGGGAATCTCTTTAGGAAAAGTCATATTCTGATCCAAAATGGCACTATATTGACAAAGGGGACTTCTGAGAATAGAAATCAGAAGTAGAGACTTCTAAATGTGGAAGGAGATGCATCATTTACATGTTTTCTTATTCCTTTGCATACACCCAATCTCTCCTATGAAATTCTAAAAACTGGCACTCTCTTTAGGAAAAGTCATATTCTGATCCAAAATGGAACTATATTGACAAAGGGGACTTCTGTGAATAGAAATAAGAAGTAGAGACTTCTAAATGCGGAAGGAGATACATCATTTACATGTTTTCTTATTCCTTTGGATACACCCAATCTCTCCTATGAAAATCTAAAAACTGGCACTCTCTTTAGGAAAAGTCATATTCTGATCCAAAATGGAACTATATTGACAAGGGGGGTTCTGAGAATAGAAATAGGAGGTAGAGAACCCTAAATGTGGAAGGAGATGCATCATTTCAATGTTTTCTTATTCATTTGAATACACCCAATCTCTCCTATGAAAATCAGAAAACTGGGAATCTCTTTAGGAAAAGTCATATTCTGATCCAAAATGGCACTATATTGACAAGGGGGGTTTCTGAAAATAGAAATAAGAAGTAGAGACTTCTAAATGTGGAAGGAGATGCATCATTTACATGTTTTCTTATTCCTTTGCATACACCCAATCTCTCCTATTAAAGTCTAAAAACTGGCACTCTCTTTAGGAAAAGTCATCTTTTGATCCACAATGGCCCTATATTGACAAGGGGGACTTCTGAGAATAGAAATAAGAAGTAAAGACTTCTAAATGTGGAAGGAGATGCATCATTTACATGTTTTCTTATTCCTTTGCATACACCCAATCTCTCCTATGAAATTCTAAAAACTGGCACTCTCATTAGGAAAAGTCGTATTCTGATCCAAAATGGAACTATATTGACAAAGGGGACTTCTGTGAATAGAAATAAGAAGTAGAGACTTCTAAATGCAGAAGGACATACATCTTTTACATGTTTTCTTATTCCTTTGGATACACCCGATCTCTCCCATGAAAATATAAAACTGGCTTTAGGAAAAGTCATATTTTGATCCAAAATGGCACTATATTGACAACGGGGGAGTTCTGAGAATAGAAATACGAGGTAGACGAATCCTAAATGCGGGAAGGAGATGCGTCAGTTCACTGTGTTCTTATTCATTTCCAGACGCCCAATCTAGCTAGGAAAATCAGAACACTGGGAATCTCCTCAGGAAAAACATATTATGATCCCATAATGCGCACTATAATCGACAACGGGGACTTCTGCTGACTAACAAATCAAGCGTATAGACTTCTAACTGGCGGA
>NW_006256404.1:2595-3921 GCF_000478725.1 Eutrema salsugineum | reverse complement strand
ACGAGATAGATGACTGGAACATAGCATCCAAGAAAAGAGAATGCCTGATGTGGTGTGTCGTGAGGGTTGTCAAGTTTTACCCTAAATGAAATCAATAACCGTAAGTGCACAGCTGATCGATTGTAGTACTTAGGGATCGAATCCACAGGGAAGGATGATCTTTTCCTGCAAAAAGCCTTTGAAATAAGTATAAAGTAAGGAAGTCTAGAACCAAAACGGTTTTGTGGGGGTTTGGTAGTGTGTTTAAAATGTAAAAACGAAATCTTAAAAGAAAATACGGAAATTAAATGACCTAATAACTAAACTTAACGAAAATGAATAAAAATGAGAAAAACGGATATTCTAATTGCTTAAATGAAAATCTACTAAAAAGGAAAGACAATATTGAACTAAAGCTTGAAATAAAAACGGTGTAAATCAATAGGAAAGAAGGCGTTGGGGTTCAGGGAAGTTTTCTCAGGGGTACGAATGATTCAAAACATTGCTAGAGAGTAAAATTGATAAGATCTTAGCTTAAACTTTTCGAACTGGAGTCACAGACGTATGAATACGCCACTGTCGTGATCATAGACAACTATCTCTCTCAACCCTGACCAGTTGGTTTCCACTCTGGCCCTGGAAGAGAAGAGATGCATTATGTTTAAGACTCGTCAGCATTCACAAATCGCCCATAGGTAGGTTTCCACTCCTATGGTTGTTTTGCTCTCCCAAACTAGATCTGACACCGGATGAACACTTTCGTGTCACCAAGCATCTGGATCAGATTGTAGTTCATGACGCTACTCTCATGCAGTAAAAACGAATTCAGAAGAAAAATTTCTAAGATTCGGCTCAAAAGCTCATGGAATCCTCATCGAACATATAAATCCCCATCGAAAATCCCTTAATCCCAACAATAAAACTACTCAGACATAATGAACGAAATCAAAGACATAGTATTAAGAAGTAGAATAGAAACCAAAATTGAAAAAGAAAGAATAAGGGTTCAAGAGACAAATCTCTCTCTCCCTAAAAGCTAAAGCAAAAATAATAAGAAAAATATGAAGTAATGATAGATGATTGTCGATTAGGGTTCCTAAAACATGTATTTATAGTGCTTTGGACATCATTTAGGGTTTCTCCAAATGAGGGAATCATTTGTGGGCTTTCAGAAATGGGCTTTTGGGCTTGGAATTGACTTGCCGCGGTCGGGAGTGCTGTGACCGCGGGGAATGAGTGGTTTGCCGCTGTCGGGAAATGGTCCTATTGGCCGCGGGTGGAAATGCTCGCCGCCTGGTTTACGGACATATTGCTCTTCGCGTATCTTTTGATTGAACCGTTGGATTG
>NW_006256404.1:903-1869 GCF_000478725.1 Eutrema salsugineum | reverse complement strand
GCAAAACCCTAAACTGGTTAAGTAAAGACTATACATAGGGAAGTGCAGACATCTCACAGACATGATCTCCTAAGCTAGGACCATAGATAGGACATCCATCCCCTACTTAGTCTAGATCATTCTCATCAATGCACAAGAGATACTAGTCCACTTTTTCAGACATAATGAACGAAATCAAAGACATAGTATTAAGAAGTAGAATAGAAACCAAAATTGAAAAAGAAAGAAAAAGGGTTCAAGAGACAAATCTCTCTCTCCCTAAAAGCTAAAGCAAAAACAATAAGAAAAATATGAAGTATGATAGATGATTGTCGATTAGGGTTCCAAAAACATGTATTTATAGTGCTCTGGACATCATTTAGGGTTTCTCCAAATGAGGGAATCATTGTGGGCTTCAGAAATGGGCTTTTGGGCTCGGAGTTGGCTTGCCGCGGTCGGGAGTGCTGTGACCGCGGGGAATGAGTGGTTTGCCGCGGTCGGGAAATGGCCTGTTGGCCGCGGGTGGAAATGCTCGCCGGCTGGTTTACGGGACATATTGCTCTTCGCGTATCTTTTGATTGAACCGTTGGATTGCCAAGCTGTAAAGTGTGCTGGAAAGCTGATACTTCCATCTTTAAGGTCTCCAAATTTGAGCTGGATCAGACGGTGAGAAGGCCTTCAATCAGGGGTGAACTTCTGACGGTTTGATTGAGCTAAAATCAGGTTTTCTATCCATTTTGTTAAGCTTTTCCCTAAGTTACCTGAAAAGAGTCTTGAAACTACAAATACTAGAAAAACGTGATAAAAGTACTTAAAAGCAATTATAAAAATAGAAAAAGTATTTCAAAACGATCCATAAAAGTGGTCAAAATACGGTGTTATCAACTCCCCCAGACTTAAACCTTTGTTTGTCCTCAAACAAAGCAAAAGCCTAAACTGCTTAAGTAAAAACAAAAATAGGGAATGCACAAATCTCATAGACATGAA
>NW_006256404.1:0-803 GCF_000478725.1 Eutrema salsugineum | reverse complement strand
AATCTCTCTCTCCCTAAAAGCTAAATGCAAATACAATAAGAAAAATATGATGTAATGATAGATGATTGTCGATTAGGGTTCCAAAAACATGTATTTATAGTGCTCTGGACATCATTTAGGGTTTCTCCAAATGAGGGAAATCATTGTGGGCTTCAGAAATGGGCTTTTGGGCTCGGAGTTGGCTTGCCGCGGTCGGGAGTGCTGTGACCGCGGAGAATGAGTGGTTTGCCGCGGTCGAGAAATGGCCTTTTGGCCGCGGGTGGAAATGCTCGCCGGCTGGTTTACGGGACATATTGCTCTTCGCGTATCTTTTGATTGAACCGTTGGATTGCCAAGCTGTAAAGTGTGCTGGAAAGCTGATACTTCCATCTTTAAGGTCTCCAAAGTTGAGCTGGATCAGACGGTGAGAAGGCCTTCAATCAGGGGTGAACTTCTGACGGTTTGATTGAGCTAAAATCAGGTTTTCTATCCATTTTGTTAAGCTTTTCCCTAAGTTACCTGAAAAGAGTCTTGGAACTACAAATACTAGAAAAACGTGATAAAAGTACTTAAAAGCAATTATAAAAATAGAAAAAGTATTTCAAAACGATCCATAAAAGTGGTCAAAATACGGTGTTATCAACTCCCCCAGACTTAAACCTTTGTTTGTCCTCAAACAAAGCAAAAGCCTAAACTGGTTAAGTAAAAACAAAAATAGGGAATGCACAAATCTCATAGACATGAACTCCTAAACTAGGACCAAAGATAGTGCATCAATCCACAACTTAGTCTAGAAAATTCTCACCAATGCACAAGAGATAGGG
>NW_006256405.1:0-3116 GCF_000478725.1 Eutrema salsugineum | reverse complement strand
GAACGATGAGTGATTGAAATGATGCGTCTCCTTCGACATTTAGGAGTCTCTACTTCTTATTTGTATGCCCAGAACTCACTCTTGTCAATATAGTGCCATTTTGGATCAGAATATGACTTCTCTCAGAAAGAGTCCCAGTTTTCTGATTTTCAAAGGAGAGTTTTGGTGTAGCTAAAGGAATAAGAATACAAGTAAATGATGCGCCTCCTTCAACATTTAGGAGTCTCTACTTCTTATTTGTATGATCAGAAATCAATCTTGTCAATATAGTGCCATTTTGGATCAGAATATCAGTTTACTTAAAAAGAGTCCTAGTTTTCTGATTTTCAAAGGAGAGTTTTGGTGTAGCTAAAGGAATAAGAAAACAAGTAAATGATGCGTCTCCTTCGACATTTAGGAGTCTCTACTTCTTATTTGTATGCTTAGAACTCACTGTTTTCAATATAGTGCCATTTTGGATCAGAATATGACTTCTCTCAGAAAGAATCCCAGTTTTCTGATTTTCAAAGGAGAGTTTTGGTTTAGCTAAAGGAATAAGAAAACAAGTAAATGATGCGTCTCCTTCGACATTTAGGAGTCTCTACTTCTTATTTGTATGCTTAGAACTCACTGCTTGTCAATATAGTGCCATTTTGGATCAGAATATGACTTCTCTCAGAAAGAAGTCCCAGTTTTCTGATTTTCAAAGGAGAGTTTTGGTTTAGCTAAAGGAATTAGAAACTAGTAAATGATGCGTCTCGGTCGACATTTACGAGTCTCTACTTCTTATTTGTATGCTCAGAACTCACTCTTGTCAATATAGTGCCATTTTGGATCAGAATATGAGTTTTCTTAAAACAAGTCCCAGTTTTCTGATTTTCATAGGAGAGTTTTGGTGTAGATAAGGAATAAGAAAACAAGTAAATGATGCGTCTCCTTCGACATTTAGGAGTCTCTACTTCTTATTTGTATGCCCAGAACTCACTCTTGTCAATATAGTGCCATTTTGGATCAGCATATGACTTCTCTCAGAAAGAGTCCCAGTTTTCTGATTTCAAAGAGAGTTTTGGTGTAGCTAAAGGAATAAGAATACAAGTAAATGATGCGTCTCCTTCGACATTTAGGAGTCTCTACTTCTTATTTGTATGCTTAGAACTCACTCTTTTCAATATAGTGCCATTTTGGATCAGAATATGCCTTCTCTTAGAAAGAATCCCAGTTTTCTGATTTTCAAAGGAGAGTTTTGGTTTAGCTAAAGGAATAAGAAAACTAGTAAATGATGCGTCTCCTTCGACATTTAGGAGTCTCTACTTCTTATTTGTATGCTCAGAACTGACACTTGTCAATATAGTGCCATTTTGGATCAGAATATGAGTTTTCTTAAAACAAGTCCCAGTTTTCTGATTTTCATAGGAGAGTTTTGGTGTAGATAAAGGAATAAGAAAACAAGTAAATGATGCGTCTCCTTCGACATTTAGGAGTCTCTACTTCTTATTTGTATGCCCAGAACTCACTCTTGTCAATATAGTGCCATTTTGGATCAGAATATGACTTCTTTCAGAAAGAGTCCCAGTTTTCTGATTTTCAAAGGAGAGTTTTGGTGTAGCTAAAGGAATAAGAATACAAGTAAATGATGCGCCTCCTTCAACATTTAGGAGTCTCTACTTCTTATTTGTATGATCAGAACTCAATCTTGTCAATATAGTGCCATTTTGGATCAGAATATCAGTTTACTTAAAAAGAGTCCCAGTTTTCTGATTTTCAAAGGAGAGTTTTGGTGTAGCTAAAGGAATAAGAAAACAAGTAAATGATGCGTCTCCTTCGACATTTAGGAGTCTCTACTTCTTATTTGTATGCCCAGAACTCACTCTTGTCAATATAGTGCCATTTTGAATCAGAATATGACTTCTTTCAGAAAGAGTCCCAGTTTTCTGACTTTCCAAGGAGAGTTTTGGTGTAGCTCCCCCGCATAAGAATACAAATAAATGATGCGCCTCCTTCAACATTTAGGAGTCTCTACTCTATTGTATGATCAGAATCAATCTGTCAATATAGTGCCATTTTGGATCAGAATATCAGTTTACTTAAAAAGAGTCCCAGTTTTCTGATTTTCAAAGGAGAGTCTTGGTGTAGCTAAAGGAATAAGAAAACAAGTAAATGATGCGTCTCCTTCGACATTTAGGAGTCTCTACTTCTTATTTGTATGCTTAGAACTCACTGTTTTCAATATAGTGCCATTTTGGATCAGAATATGACTTCTCTCAGAAAGAATCCCAGTTTTCTGATTTTCAAAGGAGAGTTTTGGTTTAGCTAAAGGAATAAGAAAACAAGTAAATGATGCGTCTCCTTCGACATTTAGGAGTCTCTACTTCTTATTTGTATGCTTAGAACTCACTGCTTTCAATATAGTGCCATTTTGGATCAGAATATGACTTCTCTCAGAAAGAATCCCAGTTTTCTGATTTTTAAAGGAGAGTTTTGGTTTAGCTAAAGGAATAAGAAAACTAGTAAATGATGCGTCTCGTTCGACATTTAGGAGTCTCTACTTCTTATTTGTATGCTCAGAACTCACTCTTGTCAATATAGTGCCATTTTGGATCAGAATATGAGTTTTCTTAAAACAAGTCCCAGTTTTCTGATTTTCATAGGAGAGTTTTGGTGTAGATAAAGGAATAAGAAAACAAGTAAATGATGCGTCTCCTTCGACATTTAGGAGTCTCTACTTCTTATTTGTATGCCCAGAACTCACTCTTGTCAATATAGTGCCATTTTGGATCAGAATATGACTTCTCTCAGAAAGAGTCCCAGTTTTCTGATTTTCAAAGGAGAGTTTTGGTGTAGCTAAAGGAATAAGAATACAAGTAAATGATGCGTCTCCTTCGACATTTAGGAGTCTCTACTTCTTATTTGTATGCTTAGAACTCACTCTTTTCAATATAGTGCCATTTTGGATCAGAATATGACTTCTCTCAGAAAGAATCCTAGTTTTCTGATTTTCAAAGGAGAGTTTTGGTTTAGCTAAATGAATAAGAAAACTAGTAAATGATGCGTCTCCTTCGACATTTAGGAGTCTCTACTTCTTATTTGTATGCTCAGAACTGACACTTGTCAATATAGTGCCATTTTGGATCAGAATA
>NW_006256406.1:0-3120 GCF_000478725.1 Eutrema salsugineum | reverse complement strand
GAACAGTAGTTGGGTCGAACGTGTGGTGCGGTAAAAGAGTCCCAGTTTTCTGATTTTCATAGGAGATTTGAGGTGTATCTAAAGGAATAACAAAACATGTAAATGATGCATCTCCTTCCAAATTTAGGAGTGTCTACCTCTTATTTGCAGTCTCACAACTCCCATTTGTCAATATAATGCGAGTATAGATCAGAATATGACTTTTAGTAAAAAGAGTCCCAGTTTTCTGATTTTTCATAGGAGATTGAGGTGTATCTAAAGGAATAAGAAAACATGTAAATGATGCATCTCCTTCCACATGTAGGAGTGTCTACCTGTTATTTGCAGTCTCACAACTCCCATTTGTATATATAAAGCCAATATGGATCATAATATGACTTTTAGTAAAAATAGTCCCAGTTTTCTGACTTTCATAGGAGATTTGAGGTGTATCTAAAGGAATAAGAAAACATGTAAATGATGCATCTCCTTCCACATTTAGGAGTGTCTAGCTCTTATTTCTAGCCTCATAACTCCCATTTATCAATATAATGCGAGTAAGGATCAGAATATGACTTTTAGTAAAAACAATCCCAGTTTTATGATTTTCATAGGAGATTTGAGGTGTATCTAAAGGAATAAGAAAACATGTAAATGATGCATCTCCTTCCACATTTAGGAGTGTCTAGCTCTTATTTCTAGTCTCATAACTCCCATTTGTCAATATAATGCGAGTAAGGATCAGAATATGACTTTTAGTAAAAACAATCCCAGTTTTATGATTTTCATAGGAGATTTGAGGTGTATCTAGAGGAATACGAAAACATGTAAATAATGCATCTCCTTCCACATTTAGGTGTATCTACCTGTTATTTGCAGTCTCACAACTCCCATTTATCAATATAATGCCAATTTGGATCATAATATGACTTTTAGTAAAAACAGTCCCAGTTTTCTGATTTTCATAGGAGATTTGAGGTGTATCTAAAGGAATAACAAAACATATAAATGATGCATCTCCTTCCAGATTTAGGAGTGTCTACCTCTTATTTGCAGTCTCACAACTCCCATTTGTCAATATAATGCGAGTATAGATCAGAATATGACTTTTAGTAAAAAGAGTCCCAGTTTTCTGATTTTCATAGGAGATTTGAGGTGTATCTAAAGGAATAACAAAACATGTAAATGATGCATCTCCTTCCACATTTAGGAGTGTCTACCTGTTATTTGCAGTCTCACAACTCCCATTTGTATATATAACGCCAATTTGGATCAAAATATGACTTTAGTAAAAATAGTCCCAGTTTTCTGACTTTCATAGGAGATTTGAGGTGTATCTAAAGGAATAAGAAAACATGTAAATGATGCATCTCCTTCCACATTTAGGAGTGTCTAGCTCTTATTTCTAGCCTCATAACTCCCATTTGTCAATATAATGCGAGTAAGGATCAGAATATGACTTTTAGTAAAAACAATCCCAGTTTTATGATTTTCATAGGAGATTTGAGGTGTATCTAAAGGAATAAGAAAACATGTAAATGATGCATCTCCTTCCACATTTAGGAGTGTCTAGCTCTTATTTCTAGTCTCATAACTCCCATTTGTCAATATAATGCGAGTAAGGATCAGAATATGACTTTTAGTAAAAACAATCCCAGTTTTATGATTTTCATAGGAGATTTGAGGTGTATCTAGAGGAATACGAAAACATGTAAATAATGCATCTCCTTCCACATTTAGGTGTATCTACCTGTTATTTGCAGTCTCACAACTCCCATTTGTCAATATAATGCGAGTATAGATCAGAATATGGCTTTTAGTAAAAAGAGTCCCAGTTTTCTGATTTTCATAGGAGATTGAGGTGTATCTAAAGGAATAAGAAAACATGTAAATGATGCATCTCCTTCCACATTTAGGAGTGTCTACCTGTTATTTGCAGTCTCACAACTCCCATTTGTAAATATAAAGCCAATTTGGATCATAATATAACTTTTAGTAAAAATAGTCCCAGTTTTCTGACTTTCATAGGAGATTTGAGGTGTATCTAAAGGAATAAGAAAACATGTAAATGATGCATCTCCTTCCACATTTAGGAGTGTCTAGCTCTTATTCTAGCCTCATAACTCCCATTTGTCAATATAATGCGAGTAAGGATCAGAATATGACTTTTAGTAAAAACAATCCCAGTTTTATGATTTTCATAGGAGATTTGAGGTGTATCTAGAGGAATACGAAAACATGTAAATGATGCATCTCCTTCCACATTTAGGAGTGTCTAGCTCTTATTTCTAGCCTCATAACTCCCATTTATCAATATAATGCCAATTTGGATCATAATATGACTTTTAGTACAAACAATCCCAGTTTTATGATTTTCATAGGAGATTTGAGGTGTATCTAGAGGAATACGAAAACATGTAAATAATGCATCTCCTTCCACATTTAGGTGTATCTACCTGTTATTTGCAGTCTCACAACTCCCATTTATCAATATAATGCCAATTTGGATCATAATATGACTTTTAGTAAAAACAGTCCCAGTTTTCTGATTTTCATAGGAGATTTGAAGTGTATCTAAAGGAATAAGAAAACATGTAAATGATGCATCTCCTTCCAAATTTAGGAGTGTCTACCTCTTATTTGCAGTCTCACAACTCCCATTTGTCAATATAATGCGAGTATAGATCAGAATATGAGTTTTAGTAAAAAGAGTCCAAGTTTTCTGATTTTCATAGGAGATTTGAGGCGTATTTAAAGGAATAATAAAACATGTAAATGATGCATCTCCTTCTAAATTTAGGGGTGTCTACCTCTTATTTGCAGTCTCACAACTCCCATTTGTCAATATAATGCGAGTATAGATCAGAATATGACTTTTATTAAAAATAGTCCCAGTTTTCTGACTTTCATAGGAGATTTGAGGTGTATCTAAAGGAATAAGAAAACATGTAAATGATGCATCTCCTTCCACATTTAGGAGTGTCTACCTCTTATTTCAAGTCTCATAACTCCCATTTGTCAATATAATGCGAGTAAGGATCAGAATATGACTTTTAGTAAAAACAGTCCCAGTTTTATGATTTTCAGAGGAGATTTGAGGTGTATCTAGAGGAATACGAAAACATGTAAATAATGCATCTC
>NW_006256407.1:1682-3417 GCF_000478725.1 Eutrema salsugineum | reverse complement strand
ACCCAGATCTCTTTAAACTCTCTTGATTAAACACTCAAATATAGATATTTCTCTTCTTAATGGAGTCTTTCACAAAAGAGGCAAGAGACAAAGGGGATAAAACTTAATCCTCCCCCAAAAAAAACCTAAAAAGTATTTATACTTCCTTAAAAACGAACCGGGTCAGCCCGGAACAAACCGGGTCCTGACCCGGCTTTAATGGATAAAGTGGGAATTACTGCGGGTTGGTCCAGTATGTCCCAGGTCGCACACCTAAGTCGCAGTAGATGAAGACTTGTCTTGTGAAGCCTGAATCGCCTTGTCTTAGCCGCACGCCTAAGTAGGAGTGTTTTGCGAGTGTTGCTGCGGCTTGGTCTCCTTCCTCTCCAACTCGCAGGGCTAAGGCGGTTTCTGGGGAATGTATAAACTGTGCGGGTTGGTCTCTATTGCACCTAGGTCGCAGGCTCAAGTCGGAGTGATTTGCGAGTGATCGTGCGGCATAGTTCCAGGCGCGGCTAACTCGCATGCCTAAGTCGCACGATTGTGGACTTAGCACTTCTCTTGCTCGGGAGCTTCAGATCTCTTCCAGTGATAGTTTATCCGCACATTTCAACTCGCAGCATCAGCATTCAGGCGTTCATCTTCAGGCCTGCGGGTTAACCAAGTCGCAAGACCATCTCGCAGCATCCAGAGCAGCTTAGACCACTTCGCATTCCGGAGAGTGTAACTCCTATGAGACTTGTCCGAATTGAATGATTTCGGTTGCAGAATACAGAGGACTCATTTATCTCCAACTTTGGTGAAGGAAGCTTCGGTGCTTGGGAAGTTTAAGGCTTCCTGGAGGGCACATCTTTGCAGTGCATGTACACGACCAGAGAGAGGCGTCTAGACATGTGTCCATTCCGGAGACCGTATCTTCCTGCTCATAGATCCGAATTGAATGCTCTTGGACGTTCCGGAAAGAAGACTCAAATGTCTCTGATTCTTATGAAGGACCCGGAAACTGAATCGGCCTGGAAGTGCACCGTCCTTCGCATCCTTCAGAACTGATCTGCTCGGTCCGGAATACCTGCGAGATAGGGGTTCTTTCCGACGAGTTTATCTCTCTGATCACGCGTCCGAATTCCACGATTCCACTTGTTATGAGACCGTGATGCAATGCTCTCCAACTTCTATGAAGCACCCGCCGTCTGAATCGGACCGGAAGGTTCCCCGGACAGGCGATTTCTGAGACATGTTTGCACCCGGAGATTTTGGCCGATACACTTCATTCGCGGTACATAAAAATGGCCGGTAAAGCTTCCCGCGGTACATGAAAATGGCCGGTAAAACCTTCCTGGCCAGCGAGAATGGCCGATAACCTCCATAGACCCAATTTTTCCACTTTTTCAAGCTTTGCTCACCATTCCACTTCCTGGATTCATCTTTTCAGCTCCAAATTCACCTGATAGACACTCAAAACATGCAAAGACTCATTGGGACCTAATGCATCTCCTAAGTTCTAAAACAAACCCTAAGGACCTAAAATGCATGACATAAAACATGATTTGGAATGATTTATGCAACCTAAATGATGCAAATTATGAACATATCATGTTCATGGACCGAGGCACCTTCGACGCCGATCTATGGACGTTATCTCAAGGACCTAACGAACCGCTTCGGGATTACATGGCAAGGTTCAAAGCTGTTGTGTCCAAAGTAGAAGGAATAAGTGACAAGGGCCGCCCTTGAAGCCCTAAAATGATCGCTATGG
>NW_006256407.1:0-1403 GCF_000478725.1 Eutrema salsugineum | reverse complement strand
GCATCGATCATCAGACTTTATCGTGATGAGGAAGAAATGAGAATTTAGACGAGCAGTACAAAGTGACGAAAGCAGCAATCCCGGAGCTCGATTTTAACTCCGGATCTGAAGAAATACTATCACTAAGGATGCGATCATACCAGCACTAATGCACCGGATCCCTTGGACGGGTTCTGTTGTCCCCCTTCCTAAAGGGGGGGGAGTAGGTACGTATACACCATACTTACACCATTTCTTAAATTTTTAGCTCGTCAAGTCAGGTATCTCTAGATTTATTTCACTTCATTTTTTTTCGTTCACTTGCTTTCACTTCGGCTAGTTTTCATTCACTTGCTTTCACTTCGGCTAGTCTTTTATTCACTTGTTTTACGTCGGCTAAACATTTTATTTGTTTTACAAAGCACTTTATTTTCATTGATCTTGCACTGCTTCGGCAAAGTTCTACTTTGGTATCCAAACACCGTACGCCTCGTCTCGTTGCTGGCCACAACGAGACAACAAATACAAAGTTCTCTAAACGGACTTTTACCACCTTTCCTAGGACGAGGGTGCAAGTTACATCCTCTATGGATAAAAATTAAGCGCGCTATACAAATTTCAGACCAAAAACGTATCGGTCGCCATAATCCACTATCGCACATGAGATTATATGTCGAGACTACATCGCTTTCTCTAAAACCGAAGTGAACTCTTAAAACCCGGCAAAACACACTCACCCTCTCGGGAACGCCGGTCTATAGTCATATTCCAAAGAGAACACTATATCCTCTTGAACTTTTGCCTCATCAATGAGAAACCCTGGGCTAACGCCTCGGCAAGAAAAAAACAGGCTCAAGCTAAACACTTTGGCTGCAACGCCCGACTCTTCCTCACGAACGATCAGTCTCTCAAAGAGAACAAGGTCTATAAAACACATAACTTACTTGAAAAATACTTCGGCGTTAGTCGGAGATTCTTTCTCAAAACAATCTAAAACAGCTCACCTCAATGAGGACCTCTCTCAGTGATATAATGGATAAATTTCAATGAACGGCCCGAAATCATCTTGGGTTAATAAAAAACAAAACGCCTCGTTGTTATACACGGCTCGGCATCATATAATGAAAATGCCTTGTTGTTATACACGGCTCGGCATCATCTAATGAAAACGCCTCGCCGTTATCATTAAACACGGCTCGGCATTGCCAATGAAAATCGCCTCGTCGTTATCGCTAAACACGGCTCGGCGTCATCTAAACAAAGATGCCTCATCGTCTATGCATTATCTTTGATCGTCACCTAGGCATCATTTTACTGTCCTCATCGCCTAGGCATCAGCTCGCCTTGTCGCCTTGGCATTATCTTGGCTCGTTGCCTAGGCATTATTTTGTACTTACATTACTGGTTTGCATCTCTAGATATAA
>NW_006256408.1:0-3139 GCF_000478725.1 Eutrema salsugineum | reverse complement strand
AAGTCGCGGTTGTTACTTTTCCTAAAGAGAGTGCCAGTTTTTAGATTTTCATAGGAGAGATTGGGTGTATCCAAAGGAATAAGAAAACATGTAAATGATGCATCTCCTTCCACATTTAAAAGTCTCTACTTCTTGTTTCTATTCTCAGAAGTCCCTTTGTCAGTATAGTGCCATTTTGGATCAGAATATGACTTTTCCTAAAGAGAGTGCCAGTTTTTAGATTTTCATAGGAGAGATTGGGTGTATCCAAAGGAATAAGAAAACATGTAAATGATGCATCTCCTTCCGCATTTAGAAGTCTCTACTTCTTATTTATATTCTCAGAAGTCCCCCTTGTCAATATAGTGCCATTTTGGATCAGAATATGACTTTTCCTAAAGAGAGTGCTAGTTTTTAGATTTTCATAGGAGAGATTGGGTGTATCCAAAGGAATAACAAAACATGTAAATGATGCATCTCTTTCCCCATTTAGAAGTCTCTACTTCTTATTTCTATTCTCAGAAGTCCCCCTTGTCAATATAGTGCCATTTTGGATCAGAATATAACTTTTCCTAAAGAGAGTCCCATTTTCTGATTTTCATATGAGAGATTGGGTGTATCCAAAGGAATAAGAAAACATGTAAATGATGCATCTCCTTCCACATTTAGGATTCTCTACTGTTAATCAAGAGAGATCATTATCATTAAGGATTCAGCTGATCTTCTCAAGTATGTCCGTACAAGTCCGTACAAGACCATGCTTAGGGTTGCTTCTTCATCAAGTTATCTAGAAGCCTTTCTCTCCAAGTCTCTTCTTCTCCTTTGGCGTTCAAAGATAAAAGAGGGAAAGGAGCCTTATCCCTTTGTGACCGTTTGAAAAGCTACTTTTCCTTTTACTTTTGCTTTTTCCTTATTTGGACTATAGCTTAGGATTCTTAGAGCATATTCTTTATGCCTTTTACTTTATATAGCTGTATACACATGTAATGTCTTTTCTAAGAAAAGAGAAGTAATCTCTTTCTCACCATTCTCTCTATTCTCTCTTCATTCATCCGAGTTCATCACTAATCTCTCAACACAATCTCTTAATCTCTTAATCATCTCTTATCCGCTGCTAATCTATATATTCTCTCATGGTATCAGAGCCAGGTTGTTGAATCTGGTGGCTTATTTCTCTTGTTTTCTCTCTAATCTCATCTCCAAAACCGCTTGTTCTTCGTTCTAAACCCAGAAAACGTCCGTACAAACCCTGTTCTTGTGAAAGACTCAAACTTTCTCTTCTTTCTCTGTTAATCTGTGTTGCTACGGTTGCTATGGAGGGAAACAAAGCTCAGGCTCTACCGATTGTTCTCAAAGGAGCAGACAACTATCTGCTTTGGGCAAGAACAGCTAAGGCTGTGTTGTGTGGGAAGGAAGCTATGGGCATCATGTTGAAGATGCAAAGAGTGGCGAATCTAAAGGAAGGGAGGAAAGAAGCCGGCTGTGACTGATTCTGATGAGTGGTATCAGGAAGACCAGGCGGTTCTAGCTATTCTCCATGGTGCTTTGGATATCCCTGTGTTGGGATCTTACTCCTATTGTGAGAGTGCAAAGGAGCTGTGGGATACCTTTGAAGAATGTGTTTGGAAACACATGTAATCTCACCAGAGTTTTGAGGTTAAGAAGGCAATAAACAGCCTCCACCAAGGAGATCTGGACTTTAACACTTCTTTGGTAGATTCAGATCTCTTTGGGCAGAGCTTGAGATGCTGAGGCCAGCCACTGTTGATGCTGAGACTCTGAATGAAAGAAGAGAGCAAGATAAGGTCTTTGCTCTTCTCATGGTCTTGAACCCAACTTACAATGATCTGGTGAAGCACATGCTCAGATCCAAGACTCTACCAAGCCTGGAGGAAGTTTGCTCTCAGATCCAGAAGGAACAAGGCTCTTTGGGTCTCTTTGGTAACAAAGGAAGTGACTTGGTGATGGCTAACAAGAGTGAAGCTGTAGCGGCCAACAAGGGTTCTTATGGTGGTGAGGAGCGTGAAGTGTGGGTATGTGAGCACTGTAAAAAGAAGGGTCACTGTTAATCAAGAGAGATCATTATCATTAAGGATTCAGCTGATCTTCTCAAGTATGTCCGTACAAGTCCGTACAAGACCATGCTTAGGGTTGCTTCTTCATCAAGTTATCTAGAAGCCTTTCTCTCCAAGTCTCTTCTTCTCCTTTGGCGTTCAAAGATAAAAGAGGGAAAGGAGCCTTATCCCTTTGTGACCGTTTGAAAAGCTACTTTTCCTTTTACTTTTGCTTTTTCCTTATTTGGACTATAGCTTAGGATTCTTAGAGCATATTCTTTATGCCTTTTACTTTATATAGCTGTATACACATGTAATGTCTTTTCTAAGAAAAGAGAAGTAATCTCTTTCTCACCATTCTCTCTATTCTCTCTTCATTCATCCGAGTTCATCACTAATCTCTCAACACAATCTCTTAATCTCTTAATCATCTCTTATCCGCTGCTAATCTATATATTCTCTCATGGTATCAGAGCCAGGTTGTTGAATCTGGTGGCTTATTTCTCTTGTTTTCTCTCTAATCTCATCTCCAAAACCGCTTGTTCTTCGTTCTAAACCCAGAAAACGTCCGTACAAACCCTGTTCTTGTGAAAGACTCAAACTTTCTCTTCTTTCTCTGTTAATCTGTGTTGCTACGGTTGCTATGGAGGGAAACAAAGCTCAGGCTCTACCGATTGTTCTCAAAGGAGCAGACAACTATCTGCTTTGGGCAAGAACAGCTAAGGCTGTGTTGTGTGGAAGGAAGCTATGGCATCATGTTGAAGATGCAAAGAGTGGCGAATCTAAAGAAGGAGGAAAGAAGCCGGCTGTGACTGATTCTGATGAGTGGTATCAGGAAGACCAGGCGGTTCTAGCTATTCTCCATGGTGCTTTGGATATCCCTGTGTTGGAATCTTACTCCTATTGTGAGAGTGCAAAGGAGCTGTGGGATACCTTGAAGAATGTGTTTGGAAACACATGTAATCTCACCAGAGTTTTTGAGGTTAAGAAGGCAATAAACAGCCTCCACCAAGGAGATCTGGACTTTAACACCTTCTTTGGTAGATTCAGATCTCTTTGGGCAGAGCTTGAGATGCTGAGGCCAGCCACTGTTGATGCTGAGACTC
>NW_006256409.1:0-3141 GCF_000478725.1 Eutrema salsugineum | reverse complement strand
CTGCTGCTCAATGTCTTAGACGAAGCCAAAGGATCAGGAAGCCAGCTTCTAATTGGATCAATACAAGGGTTTACTACAATAATCAAGCAGTAGCTCATCCAACTCAAGCTGTATGTTCTCTAGCTCATGTTCCACAAGAGCACCAAGTGTTCATTGGGGTATTAGATCAAGAGGCTGTCCCAAGGACTTATGATGAGGCAAAGGAGCACAAAGTGTGGCTTGATGCTGTTACTGAGGAAAAACAAGCTATGATTCGAAATCATACTTGGGATGAAGCTGAATTACCTAGGAAGAAGAAGACTGTGAGGTCTAAGTGGGTATTCACTATCAAGTACAAGAGTAATGGGGAGATTGAGAGATACAAGGCAAGACTTGTGGCTAGAGGGTTCACACAAACATATGGGGAAGACTATAGAGAGACATTTGCTCCTGTTGCTAAGCTCCATACAGTGAGAGTTATTCTCTCTCTTGCTACAAACCTAGAGTGGGAATTGTGGCAAATGGATGTGAAGAATGCATTTCTTCAAGGGGAATTAGAAGAAGAGGTCTATATGACCCCTCCACCAGGTGTTCAAGTGACTCATGGCAAGGTTTTGAAGCTGAGAAAGGCTATCTATGGTTTGAAACAGTCGCCAAGGGCTTGGTATCGGAAGCTAAGTGTTACCCTCTTAGATCGTGGGTTCCGAAGATCTGAGACTGATCACACTCTCTTTACTCTTCAGAGCCAAGCAGGTATCATTGTTATTCTCATTTATGTGGATGATCTCATCATCTCTGGGAATGACAAGGTTGGAATTCAGGAAACTAAGGACTATTTACATTCTGTTTTTGATATTAAAGACCTTGGTGAACTAAAATACTTCCTTGGGATTGAAGTGTGCCGGTCTAAAGAGGGTCTTTTCTTGTCCCAAAGGAAGTATGCTCGAGATATTGTTCATGATGCAGGTCTTAAGGATGCAAAACCGGCTAGAACTCCATTAGAGGATGCATATAAAGCTCACCAACAGGGGGAGAATGAAGCTGAGAGTCTCTTTGATGATCCCAAGCTATACAGAAGAACAGTTGGTAAGCTTATATACCTCACAATAACTAGACCTGACTTGTGTTTTGCTGTGAATCAGGTGAGCCAACATATGCAAGCTCCAAGTACATATCATTGGAACATGGTGAATCGCATTCTGAGATATATCAAAGGAACCTTGGAGCAAGGGATATGGATGGGGTGCAATGGAAGCTCAGAAATAGTTGGATATTGTGATGCTGATTGGGCTGGTGACAGAACTGATAGAAGATCAACAACCGGCTATTGTACTTTCATAGGAGGGAACTTGGTAACTTGGAAGAGCAAGAAGCAGAAGGTTGTGTCTTGTTCAAGTGCAGAAGCCGAGTATAGAGCTATGAGAAGACTTACAACCGAGTTGATGTGGCTGAGATGCTTCTCTCAGATCTTGGAATAGAGTTCTCAAGCCGATCACTATGCATTGTGATAACCAATCTGCTATTCACATTGCATCAAACCAGGTGTTCCATGAAAGGACTAAACACATTGAGGTGGATTGCCACAAAGTAAGGGAACAGATAGAGCTTGGAGTCATTTTACCGTGTTACACAAGAAGCTCTGATCAGTTGGCTGATATTTTTACCAAGGCAACAAGCTTGAAGACCTTGGAGTTCATCAGTGAGAGATTGGGGCTTATGAGTCTCCAAGTCTCTGAATCCCCTAAGTGAAAGAGCTCACACTCTTTTTCCCTAAGTATGGTTTTGTCCCATTGGGTTTTCCATACTTAGGTTTTTTTAATGAGGTGAGTCTCCTAACTTCCAATCTAAGCCTCCATTTCCTTAAGGCTTAGCTTGAGGGGGAGTGTTAATCAAGAGAGGTCATTATCATTAAGGATTCAGCTGATCTTCTCAAGTATGTCCGTACAAGTCCGTACAAGACCATGCTTAGGGTTGCTTCTTCATCAAGTTATCTAGAAGCCTTTCTCTCCAAGTCTCTTCTTCTCCTTTGGCGTTCAAAGATAAAAGAGGGAAAGGAGCCTTATCCCTTTGTGACCGTTTGAAAAGCTACTTTTCCTTTTACTTTTGCTTTTTCCTTATTTGGACTATAGCTTAGGATTCTTAGAGCATATTCTTTATGCCTTTTACTTTATATAGCTGTATACACATGTAATGTCTTTTCTAAGAAAAGAGAAGTAATCTCTTTCTCACCATTCTCTCTATTCTCTCTTCATTCATCCGAGTTCATCACTAATCTCTCAACACAATCTCTTAATCTCGTAATCATCTCTTATCCGCTGCTAATCTATATATTCTCTCAAAGAAAACAAGTAAATGATGCGTCTCCTTCGACATTTAGGAGTCTCTACTTCTTATTTGTATGCCCAGAACTCACTCTTGTCAATATAGTGCCATTTTGGATCAGAATATGACTTCTCTCAGAAAGAGTCCCAGTTTTCTGATTTTCAAAGGAGAGTTTTGGTTTAGCTAAAGGAATAAGAAACTAGTAAATGATGCGTCTCCTTCGACATTTAGGAGTCTCTACTTCTTATTTGTATGCTCAGAACTCACTCTTGTCAATATAGTGCCATTTTGGATCAGAATATGAGTTTTCTTAAAACAAGTCCCAGTTTTCTGATTTTCATAGGAGAGTTTTGGTGTAGATAAAGGAATAAGAAAACAAGTAAATGATGCGTCTCCTTCGACATTTAGGAGTCCCTACTTCTTATTTGTATGCCCAGAACTCACTCTTGTCAATATAGTGCCATTTTAGATCAGAATATGACTTCTCTCAGAAAGAGTCCCAGTTTTCTGATTTTCAAAGGAGAGTTTTGGTGTAGCTAAAGGTATAAGAATACAAGTAAATGATGCGTCTCCTTCGACATTTAGGAGTCTCTACTTCTTATTGGTATGACAACATGGGACGTACTTGTCAATATAGTGCCATTTTGGATCAGAATATGAGTTTTCTTAAAACAAGTCCCAGTTTTCTGATTTTCATAGGAGAGTTTTGGTGTAGATAGGGGAATAAGAAAACAAGTAAATGATGCGTCTCCTTCGACATTTAGGAGTCTCTACTTCTTATTTGTATGCCCAGAACTCACTCTTGTCAATATAGTGCCATTTTGGATCACAATATGACTT
>NW_006256410.1:2193-3617 GCF_000478725.1 Eutrema salsugineum | reverse complement strand
TCAAAAAACAGGGACTCTCTTTAGGAAAAGTCATATTCTGATCCAAAATGGGACTTTATTGACAAGGGGGAGTTCTGAGAATAGAAATAAGAAGTAGTGAATCCTCAATGTGGAAGGAGATGCATCACTTACATGTTATCTTATTCCTTTGTATTGATCATTAAAGGGCCGAGACATTCTCTAGACTAAGGATGGAAGATATCAAGGCCCGAGTATGTGAATAAAAGCCCAAAGGAAGAAGAGAAGAATGGCTCCCTGTCCGTACAATGGTCCCCACCATCGAGGTCTCCTTAAACAGACCCGTGACTCTACCTTGTGACCGTTGTAGGGCTGTCACTTTCTCTCTCTCGGATCCAGCGAGCATCTTTGACTTGTCCCACGTTTTTTTATTAGCTGTTTGTAACCACTTTCTTGTGTCTCTTGTAAGGGTTAAACCTAGTCTCTCATTCTCTTTGTATTCCTATAAAAGGCTTGTAGCCGCTATTATGAATGGATACACTTTAGGAGACATTTCTCTCCAATATTCTCTTTGTCTCTGAAATCTCTTTCTCTCTTATTTTCTAAGTTATTCCGCAAATATTCTAACATGGTATCAGAGAGGGTTTCGATTTCCTGAGAATCGATTCTCTAATCTTGATCTTGTGTTCTTTCTTTATAAATCTCATTTTCTCTGTTCTATCTTTACTCTCTTGTTCATCTCTCTTGTAAGTTTGTTTTCAAAATTCCAAGATGGAATCTGTTGGTTCTGAGAACTCCAAAGCGTTGGTGATTCCAGTTATCCTCAAAGGGGGGAACTATCTCTTGTGGTCGAGAACTACAAAGACAGCACTATGTGGACGAGGGCTCTGGAGTCATGTTTTGGAAGACAAAACACCAGAAGAAGGCGTCACTAAAGAAGGAAAGAAGAGCGAAGAGGCTGCAGCTGCTGAAGCGAAATGGTTCCAAGAGGACCAGACTGTGCTCGGCCTCATTCAAAACTCTCTTGAGCCAAGCATTCTTGAAGCTTATTCCTATTGTGAGACAGCCAAATCTCTGTGGGAAACTCTTAAGAATGTCTTTGGAAACATTTCAAACCTAAGCCGAGTCTTTGAGGTAAAGAAAGCTATCAACGACTTGAGCCAAGAAGATATGGAGTTCACAAAGCACTTTGGGAAGTTCAGGGCTCTTTGGGCAGAGCTTGAGATGCTGAGGCCAAGTACTATGGATCCGGTGTTGCTAAATGAGAGGCGAGAGCAAGATAAGGTCTTTGGACTTCTTCTCTCCTTGAGTCCTGTGTTCAACGATCTTATCAAGCATATCTTGAGGGAAGATAAGCTACCATCTCTTGAAGATGTCTGTGCAAGAATCCAGAAGGAGCAAGGCTCGATTGTTCTCTTCAAGAAAAGTGAGCTCATATCGGCTAATAAGGCATACATTTCTGAAGA
>NW_006256410.1:0-1742 GCF_000478725.1 Eutrema salsugineum | reverse complement strand
AACGATGTTCATTTTCAGGATATTGAGAGTGGAAAGTTACTTGGGAAAGGTGGAACCCAAAGATGAGCTTTATGTACTTGAAGATGTTTCACCAAATGATTTAGATGCTGTCTCTTTTAATTCTTGTTTTTCAGCTAGTTCAAATGCTATATGGCACGCTAGATTAGGCCATCCTCATTCTCGTGCTTTAGGATTAATGTTGCCTGATGTTTCTTTTGATCACTCTAGTTGTGAATCTTGTATCCTTGGCAAACATTGTAGAATCGTTTTCCCTAAATCATCTACTATCTATGAAAACTGCTTTGATCTTGTGCACTCTGATGTCTGGACTTCACCATGCATGTCTAGGGATAGCAACAAATATTTTGTGACCTTTATTGATGAAAAATCGAAATATACTTGGATCACATTGCTACCCTCTAAAGATCGTGTATTTGAAGCCTTTTTAAACTTTCAAAATTATGTTACTAACCAGTTTAATGCCAAGATTAAAGTGTTTAGATCAGATAATGGGGGTGAATACACAAGCCAAAAATTCAAAGAACATCTAGCAAAACACGGGATCTTACACCAGACTAGCTGTCCTTATACCCCTCAGCAAAATGGAGTTGCTGAGAGAAAGAACAGACACTTAATGGAGGTGGCCAGATCTATGATGTTTCATGCCAACGTGCCCAAACGCTTTTGGGGAGATGCAGTGCTAGCCGCGTGTTACCTCATCAATAGAACCCCAACAAAAGTTCTGCAAGACATCTCACCATTTGAGGTATTGAACAAGACTAAGCCTTCTCTTGATCACTTACGTGTCTTTGGGTGTGTTTGCTTTGTGTTTATACCAGGAGAACAAAGAAACAAGCTAGAAGCCAAGAGTACAAAATGCATGTTCCTTGGATATTCAGCAACTCAAAAGGGGTACAAATGCTATGATCCAATCAACAGCCGCTTGTATGTGTCCAGAGAAGTCAAGTTCCTTGAAGGCCGTGGGTACTATGATAAGAAAGATTGGGAGAGTCTCAAAGACCTGTCAAGATCTCCATCAGATCTCGCAACAAGCTTGAGATTCCTTCTAGATCACCTTGGAAATCAAGACTCGTCCATGCCAGCCTCAGAACCGGTTCAGGCTCCTGCTCAAGAAGTTGATACTGATGAGGAATGCCTCCAGAATGAAGCACACGGTGAGGTGACTCAAGAACAGCCGCAAGTGGACCTTGAGACAGAGGTTATAGAGCCTACAGGTCAAGAAGGTGTTGATGAAGCAGTCGAGGAGGTTGTTCCGCCATTACGCCGCAGTACCAGGCTCAGAAAAGATCCATCAAACTGGATAAACACGAGGGTATACTATAATAGTCAAGCTGTTGCACATCCTATTCAAGCCGTTTGTTCTCTTGCCCTTTTGCCTGAAGATCATCAAGCCTTCCTTGGGAAAATAGATCAACACTATATACCTCAGAGCTATGATGAAGCTAAAGACTACAAGGAATGGGTTGATGCTATTGGAGATGAGAGAGGGGCCATGGAGCGCAATCACACATGGGATATCGAAGACTTACCATCAGGGAAGAAAGCAGTAAGCTCCAAGTGGGTATTCACCATTAAATACAAAAGTAATGGTGATATTGAGAGATACAAGGCTCGCTTAGTAGCAAGAGGGTTTACTCAGACCTATGGTGAAGACTATACAGATACTTTTGCACCTGTGGCCAAGCTTCATACCGTGAGGGTTGTGTTATCCCTGGCTACAA
>NW_006256411.1:2008-3545 GCF_000478725.1 Eutrema salsugineum | reverse complement strand
GTTTTTACTAAAAAGTCATATTCTGATCCTTACTCGCCATTATATGACAAAATGGGAGTTATTGAGACTAGAAAATAAAGAGCTAGACACTCCTAAATGTGGAAGCAGATGCATCATTTACATGTTTTCTTATTCCTTTAGATACACCTCAAATCTCCTATGAAAGTCAGAAAACTGGGACTATTTTTACTAAAAGTCATATTATGATCCAAATTGGCTTTATATTTACAAATGGGAGTTGTGAGACTGCAAATAACAGGTAGACACTCCTAAATGTGGAAGGAGATGCATCATTTACATGTTTTCTTATTCCTTTAGATACACCTCAAATCTCCTATGAAAATCAGAAAACTGGGACTCTTTTTACTAAAAGTCATATTCTGATCTATACTCGCATTATATTGACAAATGGGAGTTGTGAGACTGCAAATAAGAGGTAGACATTCCTAAATTTAGAAGGGGATGCATCATTTACATGTTTTCTTATTCCTTTAGATACACCTCAAATCTCCTATGAAAATCAGAAAATTGAGACTGTTTTTACTGAAAGTCATATTATGATCCAAATTGGCATTATATTGATAAAGGGGAGTTGTGAGACTGCAAATAACAGGTAGATACTCGTAAATGTGGAAGGAGATGCATTATTTACATGTTTTCGTATTCCTCTAGATACACCTCAAATCTCCTATGAAAATCATAAAACTGGGACTGTTTTTACTAAAAGTCATATTCTGATCCAAATTGGCATGATATTGACAAATGGGAGTTGTGAGACTGCAAAAAAGAGGTAGACACTCCTAAATTTGGAAGGAGATGCATCATTTACGTGTTTTCTTATTCCTTTATATACACCTCAACTCTTCTATTAAAATCAGAAAACTGGGATTGTTTTTACTAAAAGTCATATTCTGATCCTTACTCGCATTATATTGACAAATGGGAGTTATGAGACTAGAAATAAGAGCTAGACACTCCTAAATGTGGAAGGAGATGCATCATTTACATGTTTTCTTATTCCTTTAGATACACCTCAAATCTCCTATGAAAGTCAGAAAACTGGGACTATTTTTACTAAAAGTCATATTATGATCCAAATTGGCTTTATATTTACAAATGGGAGTTGTGAGACTGCAAATAACAGGTAGACACTCCTAAATGTGGAAGGAGATGCATCATTTACATGTTTTCTTATTCCTTTAGATACACCTCAAATCTCCTATGAAAATCAGAAAACTGGGACTCTTTTTACTAAAAGTCATATTCTGATCTATACTCGCATTATATTGACAAATGGGAGTTGTGAGACTGCAAATAAGAGGTAGACATTCCTAAATTTAGAAGGAGATGCATCATTTACATGTTTTCTTATTCCTTTAGATACACCTCAAATCTCCTATGAAAATCAGAAAATTGAGACTGTTTTTACTGAAAGTCATATTATGATCCAAATTGGCATTATATTGATAAAGGGGAGTTGTGAGACTGCAAATAACAGGTAGATACTCGTAAATGTGGAAGGAGATGCATTATTTAC
>NW_006256411.1:0-1632 GCF_000478725.1 Eutrema salsugineum | reverse complement strand
TTGATAAAGGGGAGTTGTGAGACTGCAAATAACAGGTAGACACTCCTAAATGTGGAAGGAGATGCATCATTTACATGTTTTCTTATTCCTTTAGATACACCTCAAATCTCCTATGAAAAGTCAGAAAACTGGGACTCTTTTTACTAAAAGTCATATTCTGAACCAAATTGGCATGATATTGACAAATGGGAGTTGTGAGACTGCAAAAAAGAGGTAGACACTCCTAAATTTGGAAGGAGATGCATCATTTACGTGTTTTCTTATTCCTTTATATACACCTCAACTCTCCTATTAAAATCAGAAAACTGGGATTGTTTTAACTAAAAGTCATATTCTGATCCTTACTCGCATTATATTGACAAATGGGAGTTATGAGACTAGAAATAAGAGCTATACACTCCTAAATGTGGAAGGAGATGCATCATTTACATGTTTTCTTATTCCTTTAGATACACCTCAAATCTCCTATGAAAGTCAGAAAACTGGGACTATTTTTACTAAAAGTCATATTATGATCCAAATTGGCTTTATATTTACAAATGGGAGTTGTGAGACTGCAAATAACAGGTAGACACTCCTAAATGTGGAAGGAGATGCATCATTTACATGTTTTCTTATTCCTTTAGATACACCTCAAATCTCCTATGAAAATCAGAAAACTGGGACTCTTTTTAGTAAAAGTCATATTCTGATCTATACTCGCATATATTGATAAATGGGAGTTGTGAGACTGCAAATAACAGGTAGACATTCCTAAATGTGGAAGGAGATGCATCATTTACATGTTTTCTTATTCCTTTAGATACACCTCAAATCTCCTATGAAAATCAGAAAACTAGGACTCTTTTTACTAAAAGTCATATTCTAAACCAAATTGGCATGATATTGACAAATGGGAGTTGTGAGACTGCAAAAAAGAGGTAGACACTCCTAAATTTGGAAGGAGATGCATCATTTACGTGTTTTCTTATTCCTTTATATACACCTCAACTCTCCTATTAAAATCAGAAAACTGGGATTGTTTTTACTAAAAGTCATATTCTGATCCTTACTCGCATTATATTGACAAATGGGAGTTATGAGACTAGAAATAAGAGCTAGACACTCCTAATGTGGGAAGCAGATGCATCATTTACATGTTTTCTTATTCCTTTAGATACACCTCAAATCTCCTATGAAAGTCAGAAAGCTGGGACTATTTTTACTAAAAGTCATATTATGATCCAAATTGGCTTTATATTTACAAATGGGAGTTGTGAGACTGCAAATAACAGGTAGACACTCCTAAATGTGGAAGGAGATGCATCATTTACATGTTTTCTTATTCCTTTAGATACACCTCAAATCTCCTATGAGAATCAGAAAACTGGGACTCTTTTTACTAGGGGGGGTATTCTGATCTATACTCGCATGATAGTGACAAATGGGAGTTGTGAGACTGCAAATAAGAGGTAGACATTCCTAAATTTAGAAGGGGATGCATCATTTACATGTTTTCTTATTCCGTTAGATACACCTCCATCTCCTATGAAAATGGGAAATTGAAACTGTTTTCACTGAAAGTCATATTATGATCCAAGTTGCATGCAAAAGGACAAAGGGGAGTTGTGAGACCGCAAATAAAAGGTAGAT
>NW_006256412.1:0-3199 GCF_000478725.1 Eutrema salsugineum | reverse complement strand
AATATGACTTTTCTTAAACAGAGTTATAGTTTTCTGATTTTCGTAGGAGAGTTTTGGTGTAGCTAAAGGAATAAGAAAACAAGTAAATGATGCATCTCCTTCCACATTTAGCAATCTCTACTTCTTAGTTGTAAGCTCAGAACTCCCTCTTGTCAACATAGTGCCATTTCTTTTATCCGAATCTGACTTTTCTTAAACAGAGTCCCAGTTTTCTGATTTTTATAGGAGAGTTTTAGTGTAGCTAAAGGAATAAGAAAACAAGTAAATGATGCATCTCCTTCCTTATTTAGGAGTCTTTACTTCTTAGTTGTAAGCTCAGAAGTCCCTCTTGTCAATATAGCGCCATTTTTGATCTGAATATGACTTTTCTTAAACAGAGTCCCAGTTTTCTGATTTTCATAGGAGAGTTTTAGTGTAGCTAAAGGAATAAGAAAACAAGTAATGATGCATCTCCTTCCACATTTTGGAGTCTTTACTTCTTAGTTGTAAGCTCAGAACTCCCTCATGTCAATATAGCGCTATATTTGATCTGAATATGACTTTTCTTAAACAGAGTCCAAGTTTTCTGATTTTCATAGGAGAGTTTAAGTGTAGCTAAGGAATAAGAAAACAAGTAAATGATGCATCTCCTTCCACATTTAGCAGTCTCTACTTCTTAGTTGTAAGTTCAGAACTCTCCTCTTGTCAACATAGTGCCATTTTTTTCTTATCGGAATCTAACATTTCTTAGACAGAGTCCCAGTTTTCTGATTTTTATAAGAGAGTTTTAGTGTAGCTAAAGGAATAAGAAAACAAGTAAATTGATGCATCTCCTTCCACATTTAGGAGTCTCTACTTCTTAGTTGTAAGCTCATAACTCCCTCTTGTCAATATAGTACCATTTTGGATTAGAATATGACTTTTCTTAAACAGAGTTATAGTTTTCTGATTTTCGTAGGAGAGTTTTGGTGTAGCTAAAGGAACAAGAAAACAAGTAAATGATGCATCTCCTTCCATATTTAGGAGTCTCTACTTCCTATTTGTAAGATCAGAACTCTCTCTTGTCAATATAGTGCCATTTTAGATCAGAATATGAATTTTCATAAACAGAGTCTCAGTTTTTCTGATTTTCATAGGAGAGTTTAAGTGTAGCTAAAGGAATAAGAAAACAAGTAAATGATGCATCTCCTTCCACATTTTGGAGTCTTTACTTCTTAGTTGTAAGCTCAGAACTCCCTCATGTCAATATAGCGCTATGTTTGATCTGAATATGACTTTTCTTAAACAGAGTCCCAGTTTTCTGATTTTCATAGGAGAGTTTTAGTGTAGCTAAAGGAATAAGAAAACAAGTAATGATGCATCTCCTTCCACATTTTGGAGTCTTTACTTCTTAGTTGTAAGCTCAGAACTCCCTCATGTCAATATAGTGCTATATTTGATCTGAATATGACTTTTCTTAAACAGAGTCCCAGTTTTCTGATTTTCATAGGAGAGTTTAAGTGTAGCTAAAGGAATAAGAAAACAAGTAAATGATGCATCTCCTTTCACATTTAGCAGTCTCTACTTCTTAGTTGTAAGCTCAGAACTCCCTCTTGTCAACATAGTGCCATTTTTTTTTATCCGAATCTGACTTTTCTTAGACTGAGTCCCAGTTTTATCCGAAGTAGAGTCCCAGTTTTCTGATTTTTATAAGAGAGTTTTAGTGTAGCGAAAGGAACAAGAAAAAAAGTAAATTATGCATCTCCTTCCATATTTAGGAGTCTCTACTTCCTATTTGTAAGATCAGAACTCCCGCTTGTCAATATAATTCCATTTTGGATCAGAATATGACTTTTCTTAAACAAAGTCTCAGTTTTCTGATTTTTATAGGAGAGTATAAGTGTAGCTAATGGAATAAGAAAACAAGTAAATGATGCATCTCCTTTCACATTTAGCAGTCTCTAATTCTTAGTTGTAAGCTCAGAACACCCTCTTGTCAACATAGTGCCATTTTTTTTATCCGAATCTGACTTTTCTTTGACAGAGTCCCAGTTTTATGATTTTTATGGGAGAGTTTTAGGGTAGCTAAAGGAATAAGAAAACAAGTAAATTGATGCATCTCCTTCCACATTTAGGAGTCTCTACTTCTTATTTGTATGCTCAGAACTCCCTCTTGTCAATATGGCGCTTTTTTTATCTGAATATGACTTTTCTTAAACAGAGTCCCAGTTTTCGGATTTTCATAGGAGAGTTTAAGTGTAGCTAAAGGAATAAGAAAACAAGTAAATGATGCATCTCCTTCCACATTTAGCAGTCTCTACTTCTTAGTTGTAAGTTCAGAACTCCCTCTTGTCAACATAGTGCCATTTTTTTTATCCGAATCTAACTTTTCTTAGACAGAGTCCCAGTTTTCTGATTTTTATAAGAGAGTTTTAGTGTAGCTAAAGGAATAAGAAAACAAGTAAATTGATGCATCTCCTTCCACATTTAGGAGTCTCTACTTCTTAGTTGTAAGCTCATAACTCCCTCTTGTCAATATAGTACCATTTTGGATCAGAATATGACTTTTCTTAAACAGAGTTATAGTTTTCTGATTTTCGTAGGAGAGTTTTGGTGTAGCTAAAGGAATAAGAAAACAAGTAAATGATGCATCTCCTTCCATATTTAGGAGTCTCTACTTCCAATTTGTAAGATCAGAACTCTCTATTGTCAATATAGTGCTATTTTAGATCAGAATATGAATTTTCATAAATAGAGTCTCAGTTTTTCTGATTTTCATAGGAGAGTTTAAGTGTAGCTAAAGGAATAAGAAAACAAGTAAATGATGCATCTCCTTCCACATTTAGCAGTCTCTACTTCTTAGTTGTAAGTTCAGAACTCCCTCTTGTCAACATAGTGTCATTTTTTTTATCCGAATCTGACTTTTCTTAGACAGAGTCCCAGTTTTCTGATTTTCATAGGAGAGTTTTAGTGTAGCTAAAGGAATAAGAAAACAAGTAATGATGCATCTCCTTCCACATTTTGGAGTCTTTACTTCTTAGTTGTAAGCTCAGAACTCCCTCTTGTCAATATAGCGCCATTTTTTATCTGAATATGACTTTTCTTAAACAGAGTCCCAGTTTTCTGATTTTCATAGGAGAGTTTAAGTGTAGCTAAAGGAATAAGAAAACAAGTAAATGATGCATCTCCTTTCACATTTACGCAGTCTCTACTTCTTAGTTATAAGCTCAGAACTCCCTCT
>NW_006256413.1:14886-15696 GCF_000478725.1 Eutrema salsugineum | reverse complement strand
GAGATATTGGGTGTATCCAAAGGAATAAGAAAACATATAAGTGATGCATCTCCTTCCAAATTTAGGATTCTCTACTGCCTATTTCTATTCTCAGAACTCCCCCTTGTCAATATAGTTCCATTTGGATTAAAAAGGTGACTTTTCCTAAAGAGAGTCCAAATTTAGGATTCTCTACTTCTTATTTCTATTCTCAGAACTCCCCTTTGTTAATATAGTTCCATTTCGGATCAGAATATGACTTTTCCTAAAGAGAGTCATAGTTTTCTGTTTTTCATAGGAGAAATTGGGTGTATCCAAAGGAATAAGAAAACATGTAAGTGATTCATCTCCTTCCAACTTTAGGATTCTCTACTTCCTATTTCTATTCTCAGAACTCCCCTTTGTCAATATAGTTCCATTTGGGATCAGAATATGACTTTTCCTAAAGAGAGTCGTAGTTTTCATTTTTTCATAGGAGAGATTAGTTGTATCCAAAAGAATTAGAAAACATGTAAGTGATGCATCTCCTTCCACATTTAGGATTCTCTACTTCTTATTCCTACTCTCAGAACTACCCCTTGTCAATATAGTTCCATTTGAGATCAGAATATGACTTTTCCTAAAGAGAGTCCCAGTTTTCTGATTTTCATATAAGAGATTGGGTGTATCCAGAGGATTACGAAAACATGTAACTGATGCATCTCCTTCCACATTTAGAAGTCTCTACTTCCTATTTCTATCCCGAGACGGCGAATTTGTCAATATAGTTACATTTGGGATAAAAAGTTGACTTTTCCTAAAGAGAGTCCCAGTTTTCTGTTTTTCATAGGA
>NW_006256413.1:5141-14786 GCF_000478725.1 Eutrema salsugineum | reverse complement strand
CTACTTCTTATTTCTATTCTCAGAACTCCCCTTTGTCAATATAGTTCCATTTGGGATCAGAATATGACTTTTCCTAAAGAGAGTCGTAGTTTTCATTTTTTCATAGGAGAGATTAGTTGTATCCAAAAGAATTAGAAAACATGTAAGTGATGCATCTCCTTCCACATTTAGGATTCTACTTCTTATTCCTACTCTCAGAACTACCCCTTGTCAATATAGTTCCATTTGAGATCAGAATATGACTTTTCCTAAAGAGAGTCCCAGTTTTCTGATTTTCATATAAGAGATTGGGTGTATCCAGAGGATTACGAAAACATGTAACTGATGCATCTCCTTCCACATTTAGAAGTCTCTACTTCCTATTTCTATTCTCAGAACTCCCCCATGTCAATATAGTGACATTTGGGATCAGAATTGACTTTTCTTAAAGAGAGTCCTAGTTTTCTGATTTTCAAAAGAGATATTGGTTGTATCCAAAGGAATAAGAAAACATGAAAGTGATGCATCTCCTTCCGAATTTAGGATTCTCTACTTCCTATTTCTATTCCCAGAACTCCCCCTTGTCAATATAGTTACATTTGGGATAAAAAGTTGACTTTTCCTAAAGAGAGTCCCAGTTTTCTGTTTTTCATATGACAGATAGGGTGTATCCGAAGGACTATGAAAACATGTAAATGATACATCTCCCTCCACAATTAGGAGTCTCTACTTCCCTATTTCTATTCTCAGAACTCCCCCCATGTCAATATAGTGCCATTTGGATCATAATATGACTTTTCCTAAAGAGAACACCAGAACTCTGATTTTCATAAGAGAAATTGGGTGTATCCAAAAGGAATAAGAAAACATGTAAAGTGATGCATCTCCTTCCAAAGTTAAAATTCTCTACTTCTTATTTCTATTCTCAGAACTCCCCTTTGTTAATATAGTTCCATTTCGGATCAGAATATGACTTTTCCTAAAGAGAGTCCCAGTTTTCTGATTTTCATAAGAGATATTGGGTGTATCCAAAGGAATAAGAAAACATATAAGTGATGCATCTCCTTGCAAATTTAGGATTCTCTACTGCCTATTTCTATTCTCAGAACTCCCCCTTGTCAATATTGTTCCATTTGGATTAAAAAGGTGACTTTTCCTAAAGAGAGTCCCAGTTTTCTGTTTTTCATAGGAGATATTGGGTGTGTCCAAAGGATTATGAAAACATGTAAATGATACATCTCCTTCCACAATTAGGAGTCTCTACTTCCTATTTCTATTCTCAGAACTCCTCCTTGTCAATTATAGTGCCATTTTGGATCAGAATATGACTTTTCCTAAAGAGAAAACCAGAACTCTGATTTTCATAGGAGAAATTGTGTGTATCCAAAGGAATAAGAAAACATGTAAGTGATGCATCTCCTTCCAAATTTAGGATTCTCTACTTCTTATTTCTATTCTCAGAACTCCCCCTTGTCAATATAGTTCAATTTGGGATCAGAATATGACTTTTCCTAAAGAGAGTCCCAGTTTTCTGATTTTCATATGAGAGATTAGGTGTATCCAAAGGATTACGAAAACATGTAAACGATGCATCTCCTTCCACATTTAGGAGTCTCTACTTCCTACTTCTATTCTCAGAACTCCCCCATGTCAATATAGTGCCATTTGGGATCAGAATATGACTTTTCCTAAAGAGAGTCCCAGTTTTCTGATTTTCATAAGAGATATTGGGTGTATCCAAAGGAATAAGAAAACATATAAGTGATGCATCTCCTTCCAAATTTAGGATTCTCTACTGCCTATTTCTATTCTTAGAACTCCCCCTTGTCAATATAGTTCCATTTGGATTAAAAAGGTGACTTTTCCTAAAGAGAGTCCAAATTTAGGATTCTCTACTTCTTATTTCTATTCTCAGAACTCCCCCTTTGTTAATATAGTTCCATTTCGGATCAGAATATGACTTTTCCTAAAGAGAGTCATAGTTTTCTGTTTTTCATAGGAGAAATTGGGTGTATCCAAAGGAATAAGAAAACATGTAAGTGATTCATCTCCTTCCAACTTTAGGATTCTCTACTTCCTATTTCTATTCTCAGAACTCCCCTTTGTCAATATAGTTCCATTTGGGATCAGAATATGACTTTTCCTAAAGAGAGTCGTAGTTTTCATTTTTTCATAGGAGAGATTAGTTGTATCCAAAAGAATTAGAAAACATGTAAGTGATGCATCTCCTTCCACATTTAGGATTCTCTACTTCTTATTCCTACTCTCAGAACTACCCCTTGTCAATATAGTTCCATTTGAGATCAGAATATGACTTTTCCTAAAGAGAGTCCCAGTTTTCTGATTTTCATATAAGAGATTGGGTGTATCCAGAGGATTACGAAAACATGTAACTGATGCATCTCCTTCCACATTTAGAAGTCTCTACTTCCTATTTTCTAGGGGATTCCTCGCCCCATGTCAATATAGTGACATTTGGGATCAGAATTGACTTTTCTTAAAGAGAGTCCTAGTTTTCTGATTTTCAAAAGAGATATTGGTTGTATCCAAAGGAATAAGAAAACATGAAAGTGATGCATCTCCTTCCGAATTTAGGATTCTCTACTTCCTATTTCTATTCCCAGAACTCCCCCTTGTCAATATAGTTACATTTGGGATAAAAAGTTGACTTTTCCTAAAGAGAGTCCCAGTTTTCTGTTTTTCATAGGAGAGATTGGGTGTATCCAAAGGACTATGAAAACATGTAAATGATACATCTCCTTCCACAATTAGGAGTCTCTACTTCCTATTTCTATTCTCAGAACTCCCCCTTGTCAATTATATTGCCATTTTGGATCAGAATATGACTTTTCTTAAAGAGAAAACCAGTATTCTGATTTTCATAGGAGAAATTGGGTGTATCCAAAGGAATAAGAAAACATGTAAGTGATGCATCTCCTTCCAAATTTAGGATTCTCTACTTCTTATTTCTATTCTCAGAACTCCCCTTTGTTAATATAGTTCCATTTGGGATCAGAATATGACTTTTCCTAAAGAGAGTCCTAGTTTTCTGTTTTTTAAGGAGAGATTGGGTGTATCCAAAAGAATAAGAAAACATGTAAGTGATGCATCTCCTTCCACATTTAGAAGTCTAGCCCTGTCGTTTCTATTCTCAGAACTCCCCCATGTCAATATAGTGACATTTGGGATCAGAATTTGACTTTTCCTAAAGAGAGTCCTAGTTTTCTGATTTCCATAAGAGAGATTGGGTGTATCCAAAGGAATAAGAAAACATGAAAGTGATGCATCTCCTTCCAAATTTAGGATTCTCTACTTCCTATTTCTATTCTCAGAACTCCCCCTTGTCAATATAGTTCTATTTGGGATAAAAAGTTGACTTTTCTTAAAGAGAGTCCCAGTTTTCTGTTTTTCATAAGACATATTGGGTGTATCCAAAGGACTATGAAAACATGTAAATGATACATCTCCTTCCACATTTAGGAGTCTCTGCTTCCTATTTCTATTCTCAGAACTCCCCCTTGTCAATTATAGTGCCATTTTGGATCAGAATATGACTTTTCCTAAAGAGAAAACCAGAACTCTGATTTTCATAGGAGAAATTGGGTGTATTCAAAGGAATAAGAAAACATGTAAGTGATGCATCTCCTTCCAAATTTAGGATTCTCTACTTCTTATTTCTATTCTCAGAACTCCCCTTTGTTAATATAGTTCCATTTGGGATTAGAATATGACTTTTCTTAAAGAGAGTCCTAGTTTTCTGTTTTTCATAGGAGAGATTGGGTGTATCCAAAAGAATTAGAAAACATGTAAGTGATGCATCTCCTTCCACATTTAGGATTCTCTACTTCTTATTTCTACTCTCTTAACTACCCCTTGTGAATATAGTTCCATTTGGGATCAGAATATGGCTTTTCCTAAAGAGAGTCCTAGTTTTCTGTTTTTCATAGGAGAGATTGGGTGTATCCAAAAGAATTAGAAAACATGTAAGTGATGCATCTCCTTCCACATTTAGGATTCTCTACTTCTTATTCCTACTCTCAGAACTACCCCTTGTCAATATAGTTCCATTTGAGATCAGAATATGACTTTTCCTAAAGAGAGTCCCAGTTTTCCGATTTTCATATGAGAGATTGGGTGTATCCAGAGGATTACGAAAACATGTAAATGATGCATCTCCTTCCACATTTAGAAGTGTCTACTTCCTATTTATATTCTCAGAACACCCCCATGTCAATATAGTGACATTTGGGATCAGAATTTGACTTTTCCTAAAGAGAGTCCTAGTTTTCGGATTTTCATAGAAGAGATTGGGTGTATCCAAAGGAATAAGAAAACATGAAAGTGATGCATCTCCTTCCACATTTAGGAGTCTCTACATCCTATTTCTATTCTCAGAACTCCCCCTTGTCAATATAGTTCCATTTGGGATAAAAAGTTGACTTTTCCTAAAGAGAGTCCCAGTTTTCTGTTTTTCATAGGAGATATTGGATGTGTCCAAAGGATTCTGAAAACATATAAATGATACATCTCCTTCCACAATTAGGAGTCTCTACTTCCTATTTCTATTCTCAGAACTCCCCCTTGTCAATTATAGTGCCATTTTGGATCAGAATATGACTTTTCCTAAAGAGAAAACCAGAACTCTGATTTTCATAGGAGAAATTGGGTGTATTCAAAGGAATAAGAAAACATGTAAGTGATGCATCTCCTTCCAAATTTAGGATTCTCTACTTCTTATTTCTATTCTCAGAACTCCCCTTTGTTAATATAGTTCCATTTGGGATTAGAATATGACTTTTCTTAAAGAGAGTCCTAGTTTTCTGTTTTTCATAGGAGAGATTGGGTGTATCCAAAAGAATTAGAAAACATGTAAGTGATGCATCTCCTTCCACATTTAGGATTCTCTACTTCTTATTTCTACTCTCTTAACTACCCCTTGTGAATATAGTTCCATTTGAGATCAGAATATGACTTTTCCTAAAGAGAGTCCCAGTTTTCTGATTTTCATATGAGTGATTGGGTGTATCCAGAGGATTACGAAAACATGTAAATGATGCATCTCCTTCCACATTTAGGAGTCTCTACTTCCTATTTCTATTCTCAGAACTCCCACATGTCAATATAGTGACATTTGGGATCAGAATTTGACTTTTCCTAAAGAGAGTCCTAGTTTTCTGATTTTCATAAGAGAGATTGGGTGTATCCAAAGGAATAAGAAAACATGAAAGTGATGCATCTCCTTCCAAATTTAGGATTCTCTACTTCCTATTTCTATTCTCAGAACTCCCCCTTGTCAATATAGTTCCATTTGGGATAAAAAGTTGACTTTTCCTAAAGAGAGTCCCAGTTTTCTGTTTTTCATAGGAGAGATTGGGTGTATCCAAAGGACTATGAAAACATGTAAATGATACATCTCCTTCCACATTTAGGAGTCTCTACTTCCTATTTCTATTCTCAGAACTCCCCCATGTCAATATAGTGACATTTGGGATCAGAATTTGACTTTTCCTAAAGAGAGTCCTAGTTTTCTGATTTCCATAAGAGAGATTGGGTGTATCCAAAGGAATAAGAAAACATGAAAGTGATGCATCTCCTTCCAAATTTAGGATTCTCTACTTCCTATTTCTATTCTCAGAACTCCCCCTTGTCAATATAGTTCCATTTGGGATAAAAAGTTGACTTTTCTTAAAGAGAGTCCCAGTTTTCTGTTTTTCATAAGACAGATTGGGTGTATCCAAAGGACTATGAAAACATGTAAATGATACATCTCCTTCCACATTTAGGAGTCTCTGCTTCCTATTTCTATTCTCAGAACTCCCCCTTGTCAATTATAGTGCCATTTTGGATCAGAATATGACTTTTCCTAAAGAGAAAACCAGTATTCTGATTTTCATAGGAGAAATTGGGTGTATCCAAAGGAATAAGAAAACATGTAAGTGATGCATCTCCTTCCAAATTTAGGATTTTCTACTTCTTATTTCTATTCTCAGAACTCCCCTTTGTCAATATAGTTCCATTTGGGATCAGAATATGACTTTTCCTAAAGAGAGTCCTAGTTTTCTGTTTTTCATAGGAGAGATTGGGTGTATCCAAAAGAATAAGAAAACATGTAAGTGATGCATCTCCTTCCACATTTAGGATTCTCTACTTCTTATTCCTACTCTCAGAACTACCCCTTGTCAATATAGTTCCATTTGAGATCAGATATGACTTTTCCTAAAGAAAGTCCCAGTTTTCTGATTTTCATATGAGAGATTGGGTGTATCCAGAGGATTACGAAAACATGTAAATGATGCATCTCCTTCCACATTTAGAAGTCTCTACTTCCCAGTTCTATTCTCAGAACTCCCCCATGTCAATATAGTGACATTTGGGATCAGAATTTGACTTTTCCTAAAGAGAGTCCTAGTTTTCTGATTTCCATAAGAGAGATTGGGTGTATCGAAAGGAATAAGAAAACATGAAAGTGATGCATCTCCTTCCAAATTTAGGATTCTCTACTTCCTATTTCTATTCTCAGAACTCCCCCTTGTCAATATAGTTCCATTTGGGATAAAAAGTTGACTTTTCCTCAAGAGAGTTCCAGTTTTCTGTTTTTCATAAGACAGATTGGGTGTATCCAAAGTACTATGAAAACATGTAAACGATACATCTCCTTCCACATTTAGGAGTCTCTGCTTCCTATTTCTATTCTCAGAACTCCCCCTTGTCAATTATAGTGCCATTTTGGATCAGAATATGACTTTTCCTAAAGAGAAAACCAGTATTCTGATTTTCATAGGAGAAATTGGGTGTATCCAAAGGAATAAGAAAACATGTAAGTGATGCATCTCCTTCCAAATTTAGGATTCTCTACTTCTTATTTCTATTCTCAGAACTCACCTTTGTTAATATAGTTCCATTTGGGATCAGAATATGACTTTTCCTAAAGAGAGTCCTAGTTTTCTGTTTTTCATAGGAGAGATTGGGTGTATCCAAAAGAATTAGAAAACATGTAAGTGATGCATCTCCTTCAACATTTAGGATTCTCTACTTCTTATTTCTACTCTCTGAACTACCCCTTGTCAATATAGTTCCATTTGAGATCAGAATATGACTTTTCCTAAAGAGAGTCCTAGTTTTCCGATTTTCATATGAGAGATTGGGTGTATCCAGAGGATTACGAAAACATGTAAATGATGCATCTCCTTCCACATTTAGATGTGTCTACTTCCTATTTATATTCTCAGAACACCCCCATGTCAATATAGTGACATTTGGGATCAGAATTTGACTTTTCCTAAAGAGAGTCCTAGTTTTCGGATTTTCATAGAAGAGATTGGGTGTATCCAAAGGAATAAGAAAACATGAAAGTGATGCATCTCCTTCCAAATTTAGGATTATCTACTTCCTATTTCTATTCTCAGAACTCCCCCTTGTCAATATAGTTCCATTTGGGATAAAAAGTTGACTTTTCCTAAAGAGAGTCCCAGTTTTCTGTTTTTCATAGGAGATATTGGATGTGTCCAAAGGATTATGAAAACATATAAATGATACATCTCCTTCCACAATTAGGAGTCTCTACTTCCTATTTTTATTCTCAGAACTCCCCCTTGTCAATTATAGTGCCATTTTGGATCAGAATATGACTTTTCCTAAAGAGAAAACCAGAACTCTGATTTGCATAGGAGAAATTGGGTGTATTCAAAGGAATAAGAAAACATGTAAGTGATGCATCTCCTTCCAAATTTAGGATTCTCTACTTCTTATTTCTATTCTCAGAACTCCCCTTTGTTAATATAGTTCCATTTGGGATCAGAATATGACTTTTCCTAAAGAGAGTCCTAGTTTTCTGTTTTTCATAGGAGAGATTGGGTGTATCCAAAAGAATTAGAAAACATGTAAGTGATGCATCTCCTTCCACATTTAGGATTCTCTACTTCTTATTTCTACTCTCTGAACTACCCCTTGTGAATATAGTTCCATTTGAGATCAGAATATGACTTTTCCTAAAGAGAGTCCATGTTTTCTGATTTTCATATGAGAGATTAGGTGTATCCAAAGGATTACTAAAACATGTAAACGATGGATCTCCTTCCACATTTAGGAGTCTCTACTTCCTACTTCTATTCTCAGAACACCCCCATGTCAATATAGTGCCATTTGGGATCAGAATATGACTTTTCCTAAAGAGAGTCCCAGTTTTCTGATTTTCATAAGAGATATTGGGTGTATCCAAAGGAATAAGAAAACATATAAGTGATGCATCTCCTTCCAAATTTAGGATTCTCTACTGCCTATTTCTATTCTCAGAAGTCCCCCTTGTCAATATAGTTCCATTTGGATTAAAAAGGTGACTTTTCCTAAAGAGAGTCCTAGTTTTCTGTTTTTCATAGGAGATATTGGGTGTGTCCAAAGGATTATGAAAACATGTAAATGATACATCTCCTTCCACATTTAGAAGTCTCTACTTCCTATTTCTATTCTCAGAACTCCCCCATGTCAATATAGTGACATTTGGGATCAGAATTTGACTTTTCCTAAAGAGAGTCCTAGTTTTCTGATTTCCATAAGAGAGATTGGGTGTATCCAAAGGAATAAGAAAACATGAAAGTGATGCATCTCCTTCCAAATTTAGGATTCTCTACTTCCTATTTCTATTCTCAGAACTCCCCCTTGTCAATATAGTTCCATTTGGGATAAAAAGTTGACTTTTCCTAAAGAGAGTCCCAGTTTTCTGTTTTTCATAAGACAGATTGGGTGTATCCAAAGTACTATGAAAACATGTAAATGATACATCTCCTTCCACATTTAGGAGTCTCTGCTTCCTATTTCTATTCTCAGAACTCCCCCTTGTCAATTATAGTGCCATTTTGGATCAGAATATGACTTTTCCTAAAGAGAAAACCAGTATTCTGATTTTCATAGGAGAAATTGGGTGTATCCAAAGGAATAAGAAAACATGTAAGTGATGCATCTCCTTCCAAATTTAGGATTCTCTACTTCTTATTTCTATTCTCAGAACTCCCCTTTGTTAATATAGTTCCATTTGGGATCAGAATATGACTTTTCCTAAAGAGAGTCCTAGTTTTCTGTTTTTCATAGGAGAGATTGGGTGTATCCAAAAGAATAAGAAAACATGTAAGTGATGCATCTCCTTCAACATTTAGGATTCTCTACTTCTTATTTCTATTCTCAGAACTCCCCCTTGTCAATATAGTTCCATTTGGGATCAGAGTATGACTTTTCCTAAAGAGAGTCCTAGTTTTCTGATTTTCATATGAGAGATTAGGTGTATCCAAAGGATTACGAAAACATGTAAACGATGCATCTCCTTCCACATTTAGGAGTCTCTACTTCTTATTTCTATTCTCAGAACTCCCCCTTGTTCAATTATAGTGCCATTTTGGATCAGAATATGACTTTTCCTAAAGAGGAAAACCCATAACTCTGAATTTTCATAGGAGAAATTGGGTTGTATCAAAGGAATAAGAAAACATGTAAGTGATGCATCTCCTTCCAAATTTAGGATTCTCTACTTCTTATTTCTATTCTCAGAACTCCCCTTTGTTAATATAGTTCCATTTGGGATCAGAATATGACTTTTCCTAAAGAGAGTCCTAGTTTTCTGTTTTTCATAGGAGAGATTGGGTGTATCCAAAAGAATTAGAAAAGCCTGTCAAGTGA
>NW_006256413.1:2032-4460 GCF_000478725.1 Eutrema salsugineum | reverse complement strand
TCAGAACTCCCCCTTGTCAATTATAGTGCCATTTTGGATCAGAATATGACTTTTCCTAAAGAGAAAACCAGAACTCTGATTTTCATAGGAGAAATTGGGTGTATTCAAAGGAATAAGAAAACATGTAAGTGATGCATCTCCTTCCAAATTTAGGATTCTCTACTTCTTATTTCTATTCTCAGAACTCCCCTTTGTTAATATAGTTCCATTTGGGATCAGAATATGACTTTTCCTAAAGAGAGTCCTAGTTTTCTATTTTTCATAGGAGAGATTGGATGTATCCAAAAGAATAAGAAAACATGAAAGTGATGCATCTCCTTCCAAATTTAGGATTCTCTACTTCCTATTTCTATTCTCAGAACTCCCCCTTGTCAATATAGTTCCATTTGGGATAAAAAGCTGACTTTTCCTAAAGAGAGTCCCAGTTTTCTGATTTTCATATGAGAGATTGGGTGTATCTAGAGGATTACGAAAACATGTAAATGATGCATCTCCTTCCACATTTAGGAGTCTCTACTTCCTATTTCTATTCTCAGAACTCCCCCATGTCAATATAGTGACATTTGGGATCAGAATATGACTTTTCCTAAAGAGAGTCCCAGTTTTCTGATTTTCATAAGAGATATTGGGTGTATCCAAAGGAATAAGAAAACATATAAGTGATGCATCTCCTTCCAAGATTAGGATTCTCTGCTGCCTATTTCTATTCTCAGAACTCCCCCTTGTCAATATAGTTCCATTTGGATTAAAAAGGTGACATTTCCTAAAGAGAGTCCTAGTTTTCTGTTTTTCATAGGAGAGATTGGGTGTGTCCAATGGATTATGAAAACATGTAAGTGATGCATCTCCTTCCACATTTAGGATTCTCTACTTCTTATTTCTACTCTCAGAACTACCCCATGTCAATATAGTTCCATTTGAGATCAGAATATGACTTTTCCTAAAGAGAGTCCCAGTTTTCTGATTTTCATATGAGAGATTGGGTGTATCCAGAGGATTACGAAAACATGTAAATGATGCATCTCCTTCCACATTTAGGATTCTCTACTTCCTATTTCTATTCTCAGAACTCCCCCTTGTCAATATAGTTCCATTTGGGATAAAAAGCTGACTTTTCCTAAAGAGAGTCCCAGTTTTCTATTTTTCATAGGAGAGATTGGATGTATCCAAGGAATAAGAAAACATGAAAGTGATGCATCTCCTTCCAAATTTAGGATTCTCTACTTCCTATTTCTATTCTCAGAACTCCCCCTTGTCAATATAGTTCCATTTGGGATAAAAAGCTGACTTTTCCTAAAGAGAGTCCCAGTTTTCTATTTTTCATAGGAGAGATTGGATGTATCCAAAAGAATAAGAAAACATGAAAGTGATGCATCTCCTTCCACATTTAGGATTCTCTACTTCCTATTTCTATTCTCAGAACTCCCCCTTGTCAATATAGTTCCATTTGGGATAAAAAGCTGACTTTTCCTAAAGAGAGTCCCAGTTTTCTGATTTTCATATGAGAGATTGGGTGTATCCAGAGGATTACGAAAACATGTAAATGATGCATCTCCTTCCACATTTAGGAGTCTCTACTTCCTATTTCTATTCTCAGAACTCCCCCATGTCAATATAGTGACATTTGGGATCAGAATATGACTTTTCCTAAAGAGAGTCCCAGTTTTCTGATTTTCATAAGAGATATTGGGTGTATCCAAAGGAATAAGAAAACATATAAGTGATGCATCTCCTTCCAAAATTAGGATTCTCTGCTGCCTATTTCTATTCTCAGAACTCCCCCTTGTCAATATAGTTCCATTTGGATTAAAAAGGTGACATTTCCTAAAGAGAGTCCTAGTTTTCTGTTTTTCATAGGAGAGATTGGGTGTGTCCAATGGATTATGAAAACATGTAAGTGATGCATCTCCTTCCACATTTAGGATTCTCTACTTCTTATTTCTACTCTCAGAACTACCCCTTGTCAATATAGTTCCATTTGAGATCAGAATATGACTTTTCCTAAAGAGAGTCCCAGTTTTCTGATTTCATATGAGAGATTGGGTGTATCCAGAGGATTACGAAAACATGTAAATGATGCATATCCTTCCACATTTAGGAGTCTCTACTTCCCATTTCTATTCTCAGAACTCCCCCATGTCAATATAGTGACATTTGGGATAAGAATTGACTTTTCCTAAAGAGAGTCCCAGTTTTCTGATTTTCATAGGAGAGATTGGGTGTATCCAAAGGAATAAGAAAACATGAAAGTGATGCATCTCCTTCCAAATTTAGGGATTCTCTACCTTCCTATTTCTATTCTCAGAACTCCCCCTTGTCAATATAGTTCCATTTGGGATAAAAAGCTGACTTTTCCTAAAGAAGAGTCCCAGTTTTCTATTTTTCATAAGGAGAGATTGGATGTATCCAAAAGAATAAGAAAAACATG
>NW_006256413.1:0-1673 GCF_000478725.1 Eutrema salsugineum | reverse complement strand
TTCTATCTCAGAACTCCCCCTGTCAATATAGTTCCATTTGGATTAAAAAGGTGACATTTCCTAAAGAGAGTCCTAGTTTTCTGTTTTTCATAGGAGAGATTGGGTGTGTCCAATGGATTATGAAAACATGTAAGTGATGCATCTCCTTCCACATTTAGGATTCTCTACTTCTTATTTCTACTCTCAGAACTACCCCTTGTCAATATAGTTCCATTTGAGATCAGAATATGACTTTTCCTAAAGAGAGTCCCAGTTTTCTGATTTTCATATGAGAGATTGGGTGTATCTAGAGGATTACGAAAACATGTAAATGATGCATCTCCTTCCACATTTAGGAGTCTCTACTTCCTATTTCTATTCTCAGAACTCCCCCATGTCAATATAGTGACATTTGGGATCAGAATTTGACTTTGCCTAAAGAGAGTCCTAGTTTTCTGATTTTCATAGGAGAGATTGGGTGTATCCAAAGGAATAAGAAAACATGAAAGTGATGCATCTCCTTCCAAATTTAGGATTCTCTACTTCCTATTTCTATTCTCAGAACTCCCCCTTGTCAATATAGTTCCATTTGGGATAAAAAGCTGACTTTTCCTAAAGAGAGTCCCAGTTTTCTGTTTTTCTTAGGAGAGATTGGATGTATCCAAAGGAATAAGAAAACATGAAAGTGATGCATCTCCTTCCAAATTTAGGATTGTCTACTTCCTATTTCTATTCTCAGAACTCCCCCTTGTCAATATAGTTCCATTTGGGATAAAAAGCTGACTTTCCTAAAGAGAGTCCCAGTTTTCTGATTTTCATATGAGAGATTGGGTGTATCCAGAGGATTACGAAAACATGTAAATGATGCATCTCCTTCCACATTTAGGAGTCTCTACTTCCTATTTCTATTCTCAGAACTCCCCCATGTCAATATAGTGACATTTGGGATCAGAATTTGACTTTTCCTAAAGAGAGTCCTAGTTTTCTGATTTTCATAGGAGAGATTGGGTGTATCCAAAGGAATAAGAAAACATGAAAGTGATGCATCTCCTTCCAAATTTAGGATTCTCTACTTCCTATTTCTATTCTCAGAACTCCCCCTTGTCAATATAGTTCCATTTGGGATAAAAAGCTGACTTTTCCTAAAGAGAGTCCCAGTTTTCTATTTTTCATAGGAGAGATTGGATGTATCCAAAAGAATAAGAAAACATGAAAGTGATGCATCTCCTTCCAAATTTAGGATTCTCTACTTCCTATTTCTATTCTCAGAACTCCCCCTTGTCAATATAGTTCCATTTGGGATAAAAAGCTGACTTTTCCTAAAGAGAGTCCCAGTTTTCTGATTTTCATATGAGAGATTGGGTGTATCTAGAGGATTACGAAAACATGTAAATGATGCATCTCCTTCCACATTTAGGAGTCTCTACTTCCTATTTCTATTCTCAGAACTCCCCCAAGTCAATATAGTGACATTTGGGATCAGAATATGACTTTTCCTAAAGAGAGTCCTAGTTTTCTGATTTTCATAGGAGAGAATGGGTGTATCCAAAGGAATAAGAAAACATGAAAGTGATGCATCTCCTTCCAAATTTAGGATTCTCTACTTCTTATTCTATTCTCAGAACTCCCCCTTGTCAATATAGTTCCATTTGGGATAAAAAGCTGACTTTTCCTAAAGAGAGTCCCAGTTTTCT
>NW_006256414.1:13441068-13441892 GCF_000478725.1 Eutrema salsugineum | reverse complement strand
GGAGTCTCTACTTATTATTTGGTACGCTCAAAATTCCCTCTTGTCATTATAGTGCCATTTTGAATCAGAATATGAATTTTCCTAAACAGAGTCCCAGTTTTCTGATTTTCATTGGTAAGTTTAGGTGTATCCAAAAGAATAAGAAAACATGTAAATGATGCATCTCCTTACACGTTTAGGAGTCACTACTTCTTATTTGTAAGCTCAAAATTCCCTCTTGGCATTATAGTGTCATTTTGTAACAGAATATGACTTTTCCTCAACAGAGTCCCGATTTTCTGATTTTCATTCGTAAGTTTAGGTGTATCCAAAGTAATAATAAAACATGTAAATGATGCATCTCCATCAACATTTAGGATTCTCTACTTATTATTTGTAAGCTCGAAATTCCCTTTTGTCATTATTGTGCCATTTTGTATCAGAATAGGACTTTTCCTAAACAGAGTCCCCGTTTTTTTGAGTTTCATTGGTAAGTTTAGGTGTATCCAAAGGAATAAGAAAACATGTAAATGATGCATCTCCTTCTACATTTAGGAGTCTCTACTTATTATTTGTAAGCTCAAAATTCCCTCTTGTCATTATAGTGCCATTTTTAATCAGAATATGAATTTTCCTAAACAGAGTCCCAGTTTTCTGATTTTCATTGGTAAGTTTAGGTGTATCCAAAGGAAAAAGAAAACATGTAAATGATGCATCTCCTTCCACATTTAGGAGTCTTTACTCCTTGTTCGTAAGTTTCCTACTCCATTTTAGATCAGAATATGACTTTTCCACAACAGAGTCCCAATTCTCAGATATTCACTGGTAAGTTTAGGTGTATCTAA
>NW_006256414.1:13431248-13440378 GCF_000478725.1 Eutrema salsugineum | reverse complement strand
ATAGTGCCATTTTGAATGGGGAAGGGGGAATTTTCCTAAACAGACGGCAAGAAGGGGTCTGATTTTCATTGGTAAGTTTAGGTGTATCCAAAAGAATAAGAAAACATGTAAATGATGCATCTCCTTCCATATTTAGGAGTCTCTACTTATTATTTGTAAGCTCAAAATTCCCTCTTGTCATTATAGTGCCATTTTGAATCAGAATATTACTTTTCCTAAACAGAGTCCTCGTTTTCTGATTTTCATTGGTAAGTATAGGTGTATCCAAAAGAATAAGAAAACATGTAAATGATGCATCTCATTCTACATTTAGGAGTCTCTACGTCTTATTTGTAAGCTTAAAATTCCCTCTTGTCATCATAGTGCCATTTTGAATCAGAATATGAATTTTCTTAAACAGAGTCCCAGTTTTCAGATTTTCATTGGTAAGTTTGGGTGTATCCAAAGGAATAAGAAAACATGTATATGATGCATCTCTTTCCACATTTAGGAGTCTCTACTTCTTATTTGTAAGCTCAAAATTCCCTCTTGTCTTTATAGTGTCATTTTGAACCAGAATATGACTTTTCCTGAACAAAGTCCCAATTTTCTGATTTTCATGGTAAGTTTAGGTGTATCCAGAGTAATAATAAAACATGTAAATGATGCATCTCCATCAACATTTAGGATTCTCTACTTATTATTTGTAAGCTCGAAATTCCCTTTTGTCATTATAGTGCCATTTTGAATCAGAATATGACTTTTCATAAACAGAGTCCTCGTTTTCAGATTTTTATTGGTAAGTATAGGTGTATCCAAAAGAATAAGAGAACATGTAAATGATGCATCTCCTTCCACTTTTAGGAGTCTCTACTTCTTATTTGTAAGCTCAAAATTCCCTGTTGTGATTATAGTGCCATTTTGAATTAGAATATGACTTTTCGTCAACAGAGTCCCAATTTTCTGATTTTCATTGGTAAGTTTAGGTGTATCCAAAGGAATAAGAAAACATGTAAATAATGCATCTCCTTCAACATTTAGGAGTCTCGACTTCTTATTTGTAAAGTTCAAAATTCCCTCTTGTCATTATAGTGCCATTTTGAATCAGAATATTACTTTTCCTAAACAGAGTCCTCGTTTTCTGATTTTCATTGGTAAGTATAGGTGTATCCAAAAGAATAAGAAAACATGTAAATGTTGCATTTCCTTCCACATTTAGGAGTCTCTACTTCTTATTTGTAAGCTCAAAATTCCCTCTTGTGATTATAGTGCCATTTTGAAATAGAATATGACTTTTCCTCAACAGAGTCCCAATTTTCTGATTTTCATTGGTAAGTTTAGGTGTATCCAAAGGAATAAGAAACATTTAAATGATGCATCTCCTTCCACATTAAGGAGTCTCTACTTCTTATTTGTAAAGCTCAAAATTCCCTCTTGTCATTATAGTGCCATTTTGAATCAGAATATGACTTTTCCTAAACAGAGTCCTAGTTTTCTGATTTTCATTGGTAAGTGTAGGTGTATCCAAAAGAATAAGAAAACATGTAAATGATGCATCTCCTTCTACATTTAGGAGTCTCTACTTCTTATTTGTAAGCTTAAAATTCCCTCTTGTCATTATAGTGCCATTTTGAATCAGAATATGAATTTTCCTAAACAGAGTCCCAGTTTTCAGATTTTCATTGGTAAGTTTGGGTGTATCCAAAGGAATAAGAAAACATGTATATGATGCATCTCTCTCCACATTTAGGAGTCTCTACTTCTTATTTGTAAGCTCAAAATTCCCTCTTGTCATTATAGTGTCATTTTCAATCAGAATATGACTTTTCCTAAACAGAGTCCCAGGTTTCTGATTTGCTTGGGTAAGTTTAGGTGTATCCAAAGGAATAAAAAAACATGTAAATGATGCATCTCCTTTTACATTTAGGAGTCTCTACTTCTTATTTGTTAGCTCAGCACTCTCTCTTGTCAATATAGTGCCATTTTGGATCAGAATATGACTTTTCCTAAACAGAATCCCAGTTTTCTGATTTTTATAGGTAAGTTTAGGTGCATCCAAAAGAATAAGAAACAATGTAACTGATGCATCTCCTTCCGCATTTAGAAGTCTCTACATCTTATTTGTTAGCACAGAACTCCTTCTTTTTAATATAGTGCCATTTTAGATCAGAATATGACTTTTCCTAAACAGAGTCCCAGTTATTTGATTTTCATTGGTAAGTTTAGGTGTATCCAAAGGAATAAGAAAACATGTAAATTATGCATCTCTTTTCACATTTGGGAGTCTCTACTTCTTATTAGTAAGTTCAAAAGTCCCGCTTGTCATTATAGTGTCATTTTGAATCTTAATATGACTTTTCCTAAACAGAGTCCTAGTTTTCCTATTTTCATTGGTAAGTTTAGGTGTATCCAAAGGAATAGAAAAACATGTAAATGATGCATCTCTTTTCACATTTGGGAGTCTCTACTTCTTATTAGTAAGCTCAAAAGTCTCTCTTGTCATTATAGTGTCATTTGAATCTGTATATGACTTTTCCTAAACAGAGTCCCAGTTTTCTGATTTTCATTGGTTAGTTTAGGAGTATCCAATGGAATAAGAAAACATGTAAATGATGCATATCCTTCCACATTTAAGAGTCTCTACTTCGTATTTGTTAGTTCAGAACTCTCTCTTGTCAATATACCATTTGGGATCAGAATATGACTTTTCCTAATATGAGTCCCAATTTTCTGATTTTCAGTGGTAAGTTTAGGTGTATCCAAAGAAATAAAAAAACATGTAAATGATGCATCTCCTTCCGCCATTAGGAGTCTCTACTTCTTATTCGTTAGTTCAGAACTCCCTTTTTTAAATATAGTGCCATTTTGGAGCAGAAAAGATTTTTCCTAAACAGAGTCCCAGTTTTCGGATTTTCATTGATAAGTTTAGGTGTATCCAAAGGAACAAGAAAAGATGTAAATAATGCATCTCCTTTTTCATTTAGGAGTCTCTACTTCTTATTTGTTATCTCAGAATTCTGTCTTGTCAATATAGTGCCATTTTGGATCACAACATGACTTTTCCTTAAACAGAATCCCAATTTTCTGATTTTTATAGGTAAGTTTAGGTGCATCCAAAAGAATAAGAAACAATGTAACTGATGCATCTCCTTCCGCATTTAGAAGTCTCTACTTCTTATTTGTTAGCACATAACTCCTTCTTGTTAATATAGTACCATTTTGGATCAGAATATGACTTTTCCTTAACAGAATCCCAGTTTTTTCTGATTTTCATAGGTAAGTTTATGTGTCCAAAGAAGTAAAAAACATGTAAATGATGTATCTCCTTCCGCCATTAGGAGTCTCTACTTCTTATTTGTTAGTTCAGAACTCCTTTTGTCAATATAGTGCCATTTTGGATCATAATATGACTTTTCCTAAACAGAGTTCCAGTTTTCTAATTTTCATTGGTAAGTTTAGGTGCATCCAAATTAATAAAAAATCATGTTAATGATGTATCTCCTTCCACATTTAGGAGTCTCTACTTCTAATTTGTAAGATCAGAACTCCTTCTTGTCAATATAGTGCCATTTTAGATCAGAATATGACTAATCCTAAACAAAGTCCCAGTTTTCAAATTTTCATTAGTAAGTTTAGGTGCATCCAAAGAAACAAAAAAAAAACATTTTAATGATGCATCTCCTTCCACATTAAGGAATCTATACTTCTTATTTGTAAGATCAGAACTCCTTCTTGTCAATATAGTGCCATTTTAGATAAGAATATGACTTTTCCTAAATAGAGTCCCAGTTATATGATTTTCATTGGTAAGTTTAGGTGTATCCAAAGGAATAGGAAAACATGTAAATGATGCATCTCCATCGACATTTAGGAGTCTCTACTTTTGATTTGTAAGCTCAAAAGTCCCTCTTGTCATTATAGTGCCATTTTGAATCTGAATATGACTTTTCTTACTATTGAACGAGGCAATATGATTTTTTGTTTTTTCATTTTGAGATAACCCTAATGATGTAAGTATGAAAACATAATGCAACAACTCGAAACAACGGTCCTATATATATATTTTTAAAAAATTTTCTCTCAAGCAAACTAATAGGAAATACGATGCAAGGATGTGAAACAAACAGATCTAATTTTTGTTTTTTTTTTTCCGAGGATGAAACAAAACTTAAAGAAGTAAAGGGAATAGATTCACCTGACACGAGCCTAAGCTCTGATACCAGATGATGTATGAACACTTCTGAGATGTTCTTACATGATGAGGTCACCGGGCACCCCAAAGAAGCTCCCAGCATGCCCACACTCCAAACTGGTCTCATGACCCGTCCCAGCAAGGGATAGTGAAGGCCAGCTTGTTAGATCTCCATCCATCCATTTGAGACTCTTCCCTGAGTCTTTTATTATTTTGGTATCAGAGCCGAAAGGTTCTTTCCATCACGTGATATCTATCCATCTCTAGTTAATCTTGATTATTTGTTGTTTGCTTTATTTTCTCAAAAAAAAAAAATCATATAGATCGCTTTTTGTTTCTGTTAAGTGTTAGTCATTCGCATCATTCAACTGGTTCCATTTGGTGTTGCGTGTGTCTTATTTTCTATTTAAATCTGTTAGAATCGTTTAGTTAGTTTAAAAAGAAAAACCCTACAAAGAGTTAACCGTAGTGCCACTTTTCCAACAAGTTTAGAGATCTGGATTATTGAGATTTTGTGCCCGAAATGTTTCATTGTCTCCTTGCTTTTGATTCGTGTCATTGTCCTTTGTCTCGTGTCTTAGTTGAGTCTTTAGCCTTAGTCAAAAAAAAAAAAGAGAGAGAGAGAGAGAGAAATTTTCCTTTTTTCTCATTTGTGTTATTTCCATATTTCTAGACTCCAACGCGTTTTGTCATTGCATCTTTTACTTTTTACTATCTTTGTGTTATAGTCTTATCTCTTCCGAGATACCGTGATTCTTTGTTGTCTTTGTGAGCACAGGAACAACTTAGAGACACTATGGCCGAAGATCCCGTACCACAAGAAGCATTGATGCAAATGCTTACGGCAATGCGAGAAGAGATGAGGACGATGAGGCAGGAGTTTGGGGAACGTGTTGGCCACTTGGAACAAGCCCCACCAGCACCGGCAGCTGCAGCAGCAGCTGGAGGAGCTTGGGAGCCCCGAAAAAACCCACTTCATCCAGGAGGTACTGGTCTCAACTAGAACAAAGGATTAAACAAGTTTCTCTCAAAGAAAACTGGTTTGAAGAAAGTTCGATTTTTATTGAAATGAAAGGTGAAAAATTAAAAGGCTGTAATGGGACCTTATATAATGGTCCTAGTAGCTTAGACTCAAAACAGCAGGACTTTTAAAAGTAAAGACTCAAAACAACAGGACTTGTAAATAATAATGCTACATTAATTGACTCAAAAAAGAAAATAAAAGACTGCTAAACTAAATTGTCTCTGCATAAGACCAAAGACAATTAAACTCGTTAGTCAAAGGATTTAAACTTGATTAATCACTTACCTTATTTGGTGGCCGAGACATGTGTGGCTTTGACTGAGTTTGAATCTTCCCTCCTAAGTGTCTTGGTGCATTGGCAAGATGGTCATCATGAAGACTTGGGCTTGATTTGGCAAAAGGGGCCAGACATCTTGATTCTTTGAAGCTGGGCCGTTTGCTAGCTCTTGGCATTCTTCAAGTAATCTAGTCCAAGCTTGGGCTTTTAGCAGATCTAGTTCTTGGTCTTATTGTGGCTTCACTTGATCCACTTGTGACATTGCTTGCATCATGCCCTGGTTATACTTGTGTTGGAGAGTCTTAGCTCTTTGTCTTGTTATGGGGCCTTCATGAACAATTGGTACTTCCACATCTTGTAGTTGTGGCTTGGTTAAGTCTGGTTCAGCTTGAATGGCCTCATCATTCCCTCCCTCTTCAAGAGGTTTTGACCTCAAAACTCCTTTGGTTTGAGAATTTTTCATGTCTCATGTGCAGCCACACCCAATCTCCTGGTTCAAACACCACTTCTTTGCGTCTTTTGTTGGCATGCTTCACATACTGTTCAGTTCTCTTCTCCAAGTTCTCCTTTGCTTTTTGATGTAGTTTCTTTATGAAATCAGCTCTTCTTTCTCCACCTAAGCTCACGGCTTCAGCAGGTGGTAATGGTGTGAATTCCATTGTGGTCTTGGGGTTGAATCCATAGACTATCTCCGATGAGACATCTTTGTAGCTGAATGCTGAGCTCTATTGTAGGCTGAATTCGATGAAAGGTATGCACTCCAACCAGTTCTTCATGTTTCTTCCAAGAGTGGCCCTTAACAAAAGCTCTATTGTTGGCCATCTGTTTGGGGATGACAAGTAGTAGAGAACAAAAGCTTAGTGCCAAGCTTCTTCCACAAGGTTCTCCAAAAGTGGCTCAAGAACTTGCTATCTTGGTCAGATACAATGGTTCTTGGCTCTCCATGTAAGCGCACCACCTCCTTGAAGAATAGATCTGCCGTTTGAGATGCATCATTAACCGTTGAAGGTATAAAATATGCCATCTTGGAGAATCTGTCAACCACCACAAATATGGAGTCTTTGTGCTTGATCTTTGGCACCCCCAGCACAAAATTCATCGAAATATCAACCCATGGTGCTGTATTGATCGGTAATGGTAAGTACAGACCGTGAGGGTGCACTCTAGACCTGATTTTCTTGCAGATAACGCATCTTGCACAATGAGCTTCTACAGCCTTTTTGAGGTGAGGCCAATAGAAGTGATCTTTTACTACTGCAAGCGTCTTGTCTACTCCAAAGTGACCCATCAATCCTCCTCCATGAGCTTCTCTGACACTGAGATCTCTTAGAGAACATTGCAGAATACAAAGTCTCTTATCTCGGAACATAAAGCCTTCATAGATGTAGAACTTTCCATGAATTCTTTTGCCACACTCCTCAAAGCTCTCTCCTAGCTCTGGATCCTCTTTGTAAAGGTCTTTGATGCAATCAAAACCCATAACTTTGGCCTCCATAGTTGCGATGAGTGCATGTCTTCGAGATAAAACATCCGCCACTATGTTGTGTTTGTCCTTCTTGTACTTGATAATGTAGGGGAAAGTCTCAATAAACTCTATCCATCTGGCATGTCTCATCTTGAGATGGATTTGTCCTCGAAGGTGCTTAAGTGTTTCATTGTCAGCGTGGACCACAAACTCTCTTGACATCAGATAATGCTGCCAAGTCTTCAAAGCTCTAACTATAGCATATAACTCTTTGTCATATGTCGGATAGTTAACCGTAGCTCCTCCTAGCTTCTCACTGAAAAACACCACTGGTTTCCCACCTTGTGTCAGTACAGCTCCTATGCCAATCCCTGATGCATCACACTCCACTTCAAATGTTTTGTTGAAGTTGGGCAACACTAGAACCAGTGCGTTGGTGAGTATCAAACGCCTTTTGTTGAGCTTCTCCCCAGGTAAAACCAACACTTTTTTTCACCACAGCAGTGAGAGGTGCGGCTATACTACTGAAATCCTTGACAAACACCAATAGAAGCTTGTTACCCCATGGAAGCTCCTCACTTGGTTGATGTTTGTTGGGGCCGGCCAGTCTTTGATGGCTTTAATCTTCTCCTCATCAACCTGTAAATCCTGCGAGCTCACAACAAAACCTAGGAAAACCAACTTATCAGTGCAGAATGCGCACTTCTTTAAGTTTGCATAAAAGCCTTCTTGTAGAAGAGTCTTTAAAACAAGCTCAAGATGTGACACATGATCAGATAAATATTTGCTGTAAACTAAAATATCATCAAAATAAACTAGGTACGAGACGGAATCGTGCTTGGGCATAGAATTTCTGGAAAAGGAATTGAAGTTGACAAAGCTAAAATCGAAGTCATGACCAGCCTACAACCTCCCACAAACGTAAAAGAAATTCGTAGTTTCTTAGAACACGCAGGATTCTATAAAAGATTTTTCTCAAATAGCTAGACCTCTTACGCGTTTGCTTTGCAAGGAAACAAAATTCGAGTTCGATGATGAGTGCTTAGCCGCGTTTCATAAGATCAAAGAAGCCATTGTCTCCGCTCCAGTCGTGCAAGCACCTGATTGGGAACTCCCAGTCGAAATCATGTGCGATGCAAGTGACTATGCAGTCGGAGCAGTGCTTGGCCAACGAAAAGATAAGAAACTGCACGTAATTTACTACGCAAGCAGAACTCTAGATGAAGCTCAATGCAATTATGCTACAACAGAGAAAGAACTTCTAGCTGTCGTATTTGCATTTAAGAAATTCCGTTCTTAACTCGTAGGATCTAAGGTCATAGTTCATACTGATCATGCTGCAATCAAGTATTTAATGTCTAAAAAAGACGCTAAACCGAGGTTGATAAGATGGATCCTCCTACTGCAAGAATTCGATATCGAAATTCGAGATCGAAAAGGCACAGATAATGGAGTTGCAGACCATCTTTCACGAATTCGAGTTGAAGAAAAATTGCCTTTAAATGACAGTTTGCCAGAAGAAAGGAAAATTCTTGGGTTCACCCCTAGGGGTGAATTCATTCATTCACCCCCTTTCGTTTAAACCAATTAGAATCTGCCATGTAATATTATTTTTTTAAAAAAATAAAAAATTAAAATTAAAAAATTAAATACTCAATCAAATATTTTGATAATATATATATATATATATAATAAATAATATATAAAAAGATTAGAATTTATGGTTTTGTTTTTATTTTAATTTTTTAAAAGTTTATAGATTATGATTTAGAGTATAAAAATTAGAATTTAGGATTTAAAAATTAGAATTTAGAGATTAAGGTTTAAAATTCCGAAAATAAAATAAATAATTATATAAATATATATATATATTAAAAATATATATATATATATATAATTTAATATTATGTTTGGGTTCACTATTTCCAATTTAGGTTTTAGTTTTTCTTTATTTAAAATTCCAAAAATAAAACAAATAATTATGTAAAAATAATTTTTTTTATTAAAACTAATTCTACATAAATTTCAAGCTTGGGTTCACTATTTCTAAATTAGAATTTAGTTTTTTCCATTAGAAAGATAACTTAATATTATGTTTGGGTTCACTATTTCCAATTTACTGTTTAGTTTTTTTTTTATTTTTAAATTTCGAAAATAAAACAAATAATTATGTACTGGCCCATGTCAGGCGAG
>NW_006256414.1:13426068-13431148 GCF_000478725.1 Eutrema salsugineum | reverse complement strand
TTATTTTATTTTCGGATTTTAAACCTTAATCTCTAAATTCTAATTTTTAAATCCTAAATTCTAATTTTTATACTCTAAATCATAATCTATAAACTTTTAAAAATTAAAATAAAAACTAAACCATAAATTCTAATCTTTTTATATATTATTTATTATATATATATATATTATCAAAATATTTGATTGAGTATTTAATTTTTTAATTTTAATTTTTTATTTTTTAAAAAAAATAATATTACATGGCAGATTCTAATTGGTTTAAATGAAAGGGGGTGAATGAATGAATTCACCCCTAGGGGTGAACCCAAGAATTTTCCCAGAAGAAAACATCTATGCAATAGATACTACCCCCACCAATGCCAATACCGCACCACCACGTCCACTCATGCGACGAGCAGATGCTTTCAACACCCCATGGTTTAGGCACATAGCAAATTACTTAGCAGCTGATGTAGAACCACCACAATTTTTTCGGTTATAGAAAGAAAAATTTTCTGAAAGACGTAAGACATTATTTTTGGGATGAACCCTATCTCTATAAGAGATGTGCTGATGGGTTATTCCGAAGATGCGTGGCTGAAGAAGAGATGGAAGAAATTTTATTCGGATGCCATAGCTCGTCTTACGCAGGACATTTTGCAACTTTCAAAATCGCTTCAAAGATCTTACAAGCAGGTTTTTGGTGGCCTACTTTGTTCAAAGATACTCAAGCTTATATATCGCGATGCGATAAGTGCCAAAGGATGGGTAACATAAGCAAAAGGAATGAGATGCCTCAAAATTTTATTCTCGAAGTCGAAATTTTTGATGTCTGTGGAATAGATTTTATGGGACCCTTTCCAACTTCTTTTGGGAACCAATACATCTTAGTAGCAGTAGACTACGTCTCTAAGTGGGTAGAAGCAGTCGCTAGTCCCACCAACGATGCAAAAGTTGTCATAAAGCTGTTTAAATCTGTTATATTCCCGCGTTTTGGAGTTCCTAGAATTGTGATAAGCGACGGAGGATCGCACTTCATCAACAGAGTTTTCGAGAATCTTCTTAGAAAGAATGGAGTTACACATAAAGTTGCTTCCCCATACCATCCCCAAACCAGCGGTCAAGTGGAAATCTCAAACAGAGAAATCAAGTCGATTTTGCAGAAAACTACTGCAGTTCATCACAAGGATTTGTCTACAAAGCTTGACGACGCATTATGGGCATATCGAACAGCATTCAATACACCATTAGGAACAACACTATTCAATCTAGTTTATGGAAAAGCATGCCACCTTCCAGTAGAACTCGAGTATAAAGGCGCAATGGGCTATCAAGGAGATGAACATGAATCTGAAAACTACTGGAGAAAGAAGGCTACTTCAACTTCATGAGTTAGAAGAAATCCGACACAATGCTTACGAAAACTCGAAGATCTACAAGGAGAAAACTAAAGCATATCATGATAAGAAGATTATTCATAGAACTTTTTCTCCTAACGATAAGGTACTTTTTTTCAATTCTCGTCTTAAGCTTTTTCCAGGAAAATTACGTTCAAGATGGTCAGGACCCTTCACGATAAAGGAAGTCAAGCCATACGGAGCCATCGTCCTGTGGGACAGAACCGGAAACTCATTTACAGTGAATGGACAGCATGTAAAGCCATATCTGGCTGAAGAAACCGAAGACGAAAGAGAAGTGATGTTTTTAATTGATCCATCATCAGCCAATGATGAGATCAAGGAGTGTCACGACCCCGGTTAAGTCTAATCGAGCAACAATGTCAAGCTAACGACTTGAAACAAGCGCTTAGTGGGAGGCAACCCACTTGGTATTTTATCTATTTCCCTTTGACCGTTATTTTCTATTTCCATTGCTTTGTTTCTGTTTCATTTAATTTCAGGTTTTCAATAAGGAAGAATAAATACAAAAGACGAGCAGCACTCTCCAGCACGATAAGTACTCTTAAACATTTCAACTTTTCTATTTTCTTTACTATTCTTTCCAAGATTTATCACACTGAGGACAGTGTGAAATAAGTCTGGGGGAGGATGTTCATCCGTTACTAATGAAATTTGATTTGTTTTGAGTTTGTTTTGGACACATAAAATTTTTCAAAAAGTTTTTTTTCAAAATGTTTTTCAAAAATTGTTTTCAAAAATGTTTTTCAAAAAGTTTTCAAACCAGGAACATAGTTGTGTGAGCCAAAACTCGCACAACCAGAAATTTGTTTAAGGAAAACTAAGGGATCAGAAACTTCTAGGGTTTATCGTCAAAAACAGTAAGATCGAAAGAAAGTTTCTCTTGCTGTAAAAGTGTTTAGCTCTTATTGCTTAGGGTTGCAAAAGTTACAGAATGAATTGTATACATCATCTATTTATACTAATTCCCCGAACCGCCTAGCCGAGAATCTCAGGAGATTTTCGGAATATTTCCTTATCGCCTCGTGCGGCTCACCGCCTTTGTATTTCGCCTAGGGTTTTTATGGGCTCCGTCTCTCAAGGCCTTAGTTCAGCCTATCTGAACTTTTCCACGGCTCGGCCCATCTAACTTCTCCACGGCTTGGCCCACTTGCCATTTTAGTCGAGACATGATCCGGTCCACCTCACCGAGGTGCGGCTCGGCCTAGGCATGTTGGAGAGGGGCTCGGCCCATTTCTTACGATTCGGCTCGGCCCATCTATCTTTCTTCGCGGCTCTCCCTACTGGTCTATCTTCACGGCTCTCCCACTTGGTGATCGCGGCTCTCCCACTTGTCTTGGTGAGAACGGCTCTCCCACTTGTCTTGGTGAGAACGGCTCTCCCACTGGTCTTGGTGAGAACGACTCTCCCACTTGTCTTTCTTCCATACTAAGTCATTTTGAGATGGTTTTATCTGCTTGGGGTGAAAACCGACCCCAACAGTTAGCCCCCCAGCTCGTCAGTTTCGGAGGCGAGAGTGACGAGGTCCATTACTCCTGACCGTAGGATAAACCATCGAGTCAACTATTATGACGTAAGCCCAGATGAGGTGTTTTGGGAATGAAGATGCCGAGGCGTTCCCAAGGAGTGCCAAGGGTGCCGAGGTGTTTCGAAAAGGTACCGAAGATGCTGAGGCAAGTTAAGGACGAGGCGATTTCGTTTGGTAATGATGACCCGAGGCGATTTCGTTTAGTAATGATGAGCCGAGGCGAGGCAATTTGAGAAGGTTATGCCGAGCCGAATAAATGGCGAGGCGTTTCGAGAGAAAGTTCATGCCGAGCCGTTTTGTTAACGACGAGGCGTTTCGAGAGAAAGTTCGTGCCGAGCCGTTTCGTTAACGACGAGGCGTTTTGAGAGAAAGAGTTAATGCCGAGCAGTTTTGTTAACGACGAGGCGTTTCAAGAGAGAGTTCGTGCTGAGCCGTTTTGTTAACGACGAGGCGTTTCAAGAGAGAGTTAATGCCGAGCCGTTTCGTTAACGACAAGGCATTTCAAGAGAGAGTTAATGCCGAGCCGTTTCGTTAACGACGAGGCGTTTCAAGAGAGAGAGCTAATGCCAAGCCGTTTCGTTAACGACGAGGCGTTTCAAGAGAGAGTTAATGCCGAGCTGTTTTGGCAGAAGTTGTGCCGAGGCGTTCTGGTGTAGGCAACACCGAGCCGCGTTCAAGGGTGTCGGCGAGGCGTTTTTGTTAGTAACGCCGAGCCGTGTTTCGCGGTGCGACAGTCTACGTTAATGACGCCGAGCCATGTATCAAGGTAGCGACGAGGCATCTGTGTAAATAATGCCGAGCCGTGTTTCAGGGTAATGACGAGACTTTTTTCTAAGAAAGTTGTCGAGCCGTGTTTTCAAGATAATGACGAGGCGTTTACGTCAGTAATGCCGAGCCGTGTTTCAAGGTAACGACGAGGCGTTTATTTGTCAGTAATGCCGAGTAGTGTTTCAAGGTAACGACGAGGCGTTTATGTGTCAGTAATGCCGAGCCGTGTTTCAAGGTAACGACGAGGCGTTTATGTGTCAATAATGCCGAGCCGTGTTTCAAGGTAACGACGAGGCATTTGTTCTAAGAGAGTTGCCGAGCCATTTCGCATCAACGATAACGACGAGGCGTTGTTATGAAATTGTCGAGCCGTGACGACAAAGCACGGCTCGGTTCACACAGCTTGATGAGATATCCTTGGGAAAGAGTGTAAGCGAGGCGATTTGATAACGGGGATAGGCGAACTGTTTTTCCCGGAGTTTTTTTTTTTTTTTTTAAATGACAAGGTGTTTTTGTGAAAACGTCGAGCCGAATAAACGACGAACCGTTTTGCGAAAACTGTGCCAAGCCGAATAAGCGACGAGGCGTTTTGCGAAAACTGTGCCGTTCTTAATGTAAGACGCCCATAGTGCTGCGGTGCGCAGAAAGACTAATACTAAAGCTTTTCCAGAAAATACAATGCTGAGGCGTGTTAGATATTGTCGGGAGAGAGTGTTACGCCGACGCACGTGATCTAGATACGGCTTGTTACTGGATTAAGTCAGGAGATGCCAAACCAACAAGGTCAAAAGATGCATAGACGACAAGGCAAGACAGTGCCTAGAAGATGAGCCAAGACGATGGCTAGGAGACAAGGCAAGGGGATGCCTAGGCGACGAGGCAGGAGGACGCCTAGCCAACGAGCCGAGATGATGGCTAGGCGATAATATAAGAGGATGCCTAGCTGCCTAGCCGAGTTAACGGCTAGGTGACAAGGCAAGAGGATGCCTAGGCGACGAGGTAAGATGATGCCTAGGCAACAAGCCAAGATGACGCCTAGCCAACGAGCCGAGATGATGGCTAGGCGACAATGCAAGAGGATGCCTAGCTGCCGAGCCGAGTTAACGGCTAGGCGACAAGCCAAGAGGATGCCTAGCTGCTGAGCCGAGTTAACGGCTAGGTGACAAGGCAAGAGGATGCCTAGGGGACGAGGTAAGATGATGCCTAGGCAACAAGCCAAGATGACGCCTAGCCGACGAGCCGAGATGATGGCTAGGCGACTATGCAAGAGGATGCCTAGCTGCCGAGCCGAGTTAACGGCTAGGCGACAAGGCAAGAGGATGCCTAGCTGCCGAGCCGAGTTAACGGCTAGGTGACAAGGCAAGAGGATGTCTAGCTGCCGAGCCGA
>NW_006256414.1:13338356-13423831 GCF_000478725.1 Eutrema salsugineum | reverse complement strand
AGAGAGAGAGAGAGAGAAGAAGAAGAAGAAGAAGAAGAAGAAGAAGAAGAAGAAGAAGAAGAAGAAGAAGAAGAAGAAGAAGAAGAAGAAGAAGAAGAAGAAGAAGAAGAAGAAGAAGAAGAAGAAGAAGAAGAAGAAGAAGAAGAAGAAGAAGAAGAAGAAGAAGAAGAAGAAGAAGAACCAATGTGACAAGATACAACCAAATATAAACTCTAAATAATTAAATTATTTACAAAAGCAAATCTTCTTGGATAAAAAACGAATCATTCAGAACATAGGAAATCCAAATCCCTTGCATTGAATAAAGAATATAAACAGAAGCGATCTGATGGTTCATCTTCACAATCACCAATTTTTCGTTCATTTCCCAAATATAGTTAGCAGAGAGATTTTCTGCAATATTTTTGGTTTATCTGCTGTATTCGTTAACATTTTAAACAAACGGCAGTAATGATGGAAAGTGGACCCATGCAGTTTTATGAGGAAATCGAACCCTTTTGTCGATGGAGGAGAACGGAAGACATCGACATTCTTGAGGTACATCTTCCTCCAGGTACATTATTACTAGAAATTTATTAAACACATAAAATTAAAAAATATGTCTTAGGTTATATTTTTTGTCTTCAAAGTGTACAATATATTAGTATTACAATGATACATTCTGATTTTTTTTGTTTGTATGTTTAAATATATATAAACTACTAAAATATGTATTTTCTAACTCTCTAACAAAAGCAAAGAATCTCTTTGATGATCGCACGTATAAAACACGTGAATATGTAACTCTTCAGATAGCATCAGTAAATTGTTAAACTGTATTTCATTGCTAGAATGTTAGGAGCATGATATTTTATTAATTTATCATCAAATTAATTTATTTTGTTTTCTCTATTCTTCTTAAATTTTCGTTTAAATATTTTAATGAAGAATGTAAACAGATATACTTGATTTAAATTTAATGTTTTTTTAAAGAAAATGTGACACGTGTCATCTCTATATGGATCAAAAATGATGATGTGTCACTCATTTAGAGAGAGTTGACATTCTTTTATATATAAGATTGTTCATATAAAAATATACATGTTCATTAATACAAAATTTATAGAAATGTAAAATGCTATTCTCCTTAATTTTAGTAAAATGCTATTCTCCTTAATTTTAATGATGCAATTGAAGACTTGACCAACATATATTTGAAAACAGTAATACGTTAGAAAATCAACTATTATATCTAAAAAACTTCACAAATTTTGAATGCAGATAAAAAAATAACATTAAAAGATAATAATGTAAATAAGTAAAACTATGAGTTTTAACTTTCAATAAAAATTTTAGTATTTATCTTACCTATATATACAAAAATGTATTTAATTATCAATTTATGCTTTTGTTGGGACCATATATTTTTATAAGAATTTCAAAAAAAATTATTATCTTATTATCTTATCGAATTTGATAGATTTTAAAATTGGTTAGAAACAGAAAATTTATTATTTTATGATGATTATTAATTGATCAATATTAATTTATAAGGTGATACTGTTTATCTTCAACTAAAATATACCACAACACTAGATTACTGTGTCTTTTTTTCCTTCTTTTTTGGGAAGAAACACTAGAGTAATGTTATGTACTAAAGTTTAGTAAACATCATACCATTTTCTCTTTGAATAATGGGTTTGCCGTTTGTATAGGTTTAAAGAAAGAGCATCTTAAAATACAGATCAACAACAATGGTATACTAACAATAACAGGGGGCTATCCTGTGGACCAAACCAATTCAATCAAGTTCAGGAAAGAAACAAAAGTTACAAAAAATTGCAGAAGAAATGAAATTCGTGCAAAGATATCAAAGGGTGTTTTGTATGTGACAATGCCAAAGACAAGCCCTATAGACGCGGCTCCCTCAAAGGCTTCTAAGGGAGACACATTAGAAATTCCAGACCATAAAGTGGATGATCATATAGGTATTATAGCAGAGTGTGCAAGTCGATTTCATAGCCATTTTTACTCATTGAGGAAAAGACTATGGAGGAAGACAGTCGTTGAGGGTGTCGCAGCTGTGGTATTTGTGGGTGCTGCAGTTGTTGGGGTGGTTAAAGCTTACCAATATTTTATGGCTTCACCTGTTTAATTATGTTTCAATGAGACTACGTTGTTTCCTGCGGGTATACCGAAATCAAAAATTTCTACTCTTTCAGTATAGAGAAGCTATACTTCTTTAAATTTGTTATATTAATTAAAGCTGCCAAATGTTAATATTTTTATAATTCAAAATCGTAATTGAAATATTATCATTGAAAATGAGAATTCAGTTTAGCAAAATATATAATCTGTGATGCGGATATTGAACCGGACGATGACTGATGACGTCATCCACCCAACCAGCTATGATGGAGACCTTGGCCAAACATGTGTGCCTTTAGGTATTATAGCAGAGTGTGAAAGTCGATTTTATAGCAAGTTTTACTCATTGAGTGAAAGACTATGGAGGAAGACAGTTGTTGAGGGTGTCGCATCTGTGGTGGTTGTGGGTGCTGCAGTTGTTGGGGCGGTTAAAGCAGGATAACTTGACCGAGCCACATTGCCTTTTTCCCAGTCCAAAGAAGTAGCGGTCCTTGCGAAAATCTACATCCCACCTGATAAGGCATATTGGTCAGCAATGATGGGTTTTACTCCAAAACCACGTCGGCCTGATCCAATGACAATTTGATCCACTTACTGGACCTCTTGTTGAGTCCATGAGCTGAAGACCCAACCTGAATCAACCCGGATCCACCCCTAACCTCCAATCTTCTCTCGCGGGTCCATATGAGTCTATATAAGGAAAGGTCGAGTTGTGTTCACACCAGCGACCCAATTACATGTGTTCTGGAGTCTACTGAAGCTACTAAAGGTTAGAGCCACCATATGAAAAGAGAACATACCTAAGATAAGAGTTGTGTCATTTTGACAACGTGTGTTATAAGCAACTTGCTTTATTCAATGCATGCATTTCATTAAGGCAAAACGACTATTACTTGATTGTCTATAATGATCTAGAGATTCTAGACCCTTCAATCCCATCAGAAGATCGCAGACATCCATAGCCACAAGAAGACCTAATGACAAACACTCTTGTCTCAGCTGCAACTCGTGAAACTCCTCCTTTAACGCCTAACAGCTAATTCGTGAGAAGATCACGTCTCCTCTGATTTTTATTCAGTTTTATTCTTTGTGTTAATGTTTTATGATCGTAAGGTCTGGTCTTGTATTTCACTATATAAGCACGCATTTAATTTAAATTTTTGGTCTTATTCATAACGATTTCAGTTTTTTCTTATTCTTTTAATCTTTTCTGAGTTTGGATAGGAATTTGCATTAGATCATATGAATCCTGCATGTTTTGGAGTTTAATTAGGTATTTTGGAGACATAGCCACTTCTCATTGGAGTAGGAGCAAGGAGAGACCTGAAATGAAGTAGAAAAGCCGGCGGCCAGGGGTCCATACTGGTATTTAAACCGGTGTCAATCCTGGTGTTGAGTCCGAGTCAAATAACTTGAAAGATCAATCCGGATGAAGGATTTACACTCAGATTCAGCCTCAAAGTTATTCGTAGAATTTGTAGCTTCTTGAGTTATACTTCATCAAGAGGTGGTTTGAAGTCATTCTGATCAGTTTTTGAGGAGATACAGCAGATTTGGCAAGACATGTCTGCTCGGTGATAACACCGGATTTTGACCATTTTTATGGATCATTTTAATATCTTTTACAGGTGTTTTTACTCCGTTTTCAAAGGTTTTCAAAGGATTTCTATGTTTCCGGACTTTAAAAGACTTTTCAGGTAATTTGGGATAAAGAGGCACAAAATGGAACAAAAAGACTCTTTTGGATAAAGGCAGACTGTCAGAACTCTCATGGAGAGACGAAGATCTTCTGACCGTCTGATCACCCTCTAAATTGGACAACTTATAGAAGAATCAACCAGCTTTCAAATGCACTTGGTTTGGAGACATTCCAACGGTTGGATCTCAAGATATTCCATTAGCCCCGAAGCCACGTGGAATCGGCCAGCAACTCACGCGACCGCGGCCAACAAGCTATTTGCCGCGGTCAGAAGCTTCCCGACCGCGGCCAACAAGCCAATTGCCGCGGTCACAACACTCCCGACCGCGGCATTCAAGCTCCGACTTAAAGCCCACTTATCTGAAGCCCAAAGTCATTCCCAGCCTCAATTCTAGAACCCTAGAGACCATGGAGTATTGGAGACTATAAATACATGTCATTTAGGTCGTTTTTAGAGAGAGCTTTTCATAATTTACAGAAACACTTTTCTTTTAGCCGTTTTTATGAGATTTTTGTAGAAGATTGTTCAAGTCCGAGTTCTTCAATAGAGAAGCTTTCTTTATCTCTTTTCTTTACTGTTTTTCATTACTTTTAATAAAACCAATGATAATGTCGAGCTCAGCCATGTCTGAGTAGATCTCGAGTTGGGCTTAGGGTTCCCGAAAGGGGCTCTCATAATCGATTAAGACATCTAGGTTTATAGATCTGGGATTTCGACCTGTTCTCTGTTTATTCTTGTTCTTATTGCATGTATGCTTGATTGATCACCTAGTATCTGATCTAGATAGTTAGTGTTGCGAAAGTTTTCATTAAGTATCAGCCCTAGAATGAAACAGGCGATTTTTCCGTAGGAGTGGAAACGTACCTGCGGCGAGATCGTGAGTATTGACGAGTCTTGTGCAGCTCTTGCGTTCTCTCCCTTCCAGGGCCAGAGTGGAAACCTACTGGTCAGGGTTGCGAGAAACAGTTGGTTATGATCACGACAGTGACGTAGTCATACCGTCGTACTCTAGCTCTAGAACCCATATATTTTTATCCATCAATCCCAATCTATCTACCTTAGTGTTAAAACCGATTATGATCCCCTAGAGTTCCCAAAAGCTCAGCGTTTTTAGCCATAGTTTACAATTCCATCGATTTTTACTTGCTTTCTTAGACCTGCATTTCAATTTCCTTAGTTCATTATTTACTTGCTTTATTTACTTTTCATGCGATATTTTACTTGCCTTATTTTTGTTTAGTTCGATATTTTACTTATTCCCTCTGCATTTTATTCGATTTTCTTTACTTGCTTTTTAGGGTAGATTCATTTGCTTTCTTTTGTTTTAGTTTAATTCGCAAGAAAAACAACCAAATCCTTAAAACCAATTTAGTCTAGACATAAAGTTAAAAACCGTAGAAGAATACCAAGCACACAAATCTCTGTGGATTCGATCCCTAAATACTACAACTGTTAGCTGTGCACTTGCGGCTTTCATTTGTTTTGTTAAGGGTAAAACTTGTTCCCTCACGTAGCGAGCACGCATCAAGTTTTTGGCGCCGTTGCCGGGGATTTGTTTCGCTGCCTTTTGCTATTTTTCTTGTTTTAACTTCTGTTCTAGACACCTGATCTCTAGTTCTTTCTTAAAGTTTTCCTGAACTATCTTTCCCTTCTTTTGCCTTTCTCTGAAATGCATGAATACCAGGCGTAGACCTGCAGGAGACATTCCAATTCTAGACGAGATAGACAGACACGAAAGAGAACTTCGAAGACTTAGACGAACGCAAGGAATGGCCAATGACGATCAGCCTGGAGATCCTATTAATCGAAATTTAAATATGGACCGAGAAGGGTCCGAACATGGAGAAAACGAAGAGAATGATCACATAGAAGGTGATCATGCTCGACAAGATGGAGAGGAGGACGAGGTTCTTCCAAGAAACCACCAGAACCGAGAGAGAGAAGGACGTGAAGACCTTGATCCACCCATCAATGTAGCCGATGGTGACCACCCAGCAATGCAGCCGAATGAACGCGTTCACCGCCCCATTCCGCCAGCAAATCAACACCGAAGACAAGCCCGGAACCATCGCATAGCTGACTTTGATGCACCTACTCAAAATTTTCAGAATCGATCTGCGATTCAAGTACCATTTCCAAACCGGAATGAGTTTGAAGTCAAGCCTCAAATCATCTCACTAGTGAAGCAAAACCAGTTCCATGGAGTTCCTTCTGAGCACCCAATGGACCATATCGAGCTTTTTGAAGAAATTTGCAGCAAGATGAGAACAAACCAAGTTCCACCTGACTATTTAAAGTGTAAGTTGTTCCCTTTTTCATTAGCAGATAGAGCTAACCGTTGGTTGAAGTCTTTGCCTGCAGGATCGATTACTAATTGGGAAGAATGTAGAAATGCTTTCTTGAACCACTTCTACACTAAGTCAAGGTCGAACAATCTGATAACGAAGATCTCAACCTTTCAACAAGGGCCAACTGAATCTTTCTATAAAGCTTGGGAACGTTTCAAGGAGTATGAACGTGATTGCCCTCACCATGGATTTCATGGATCAAGCCTGCTGAGCACATTTTACCGAGGTTTGCAACCAAAATACAAACTTTCACTTGATACAGCTAGCAATGGAGATTTTGGGCAAAAGACGATAACCCAAGGAAGAGCCCTCATCGAAAATTTGGCTCAAGCCAATAGCAATGATTGTCCTGAATATGATCGATCGATGAAGCAAGCCGGAACAGACAACAAGGAGATAACTGAGTTGAAGAACATGGTGAGCCAGCTTCTGAGGAGCAACAATCGCCCGATCCATGCTTGTGAAACCAACAATGGCGCAGAAGATGAAGGACCTAGTGATATCGATCACATTAATCAAGCATTTCAAGAAGAAGGTGTGAACTACGTAGGAGCACTGGTGCCATACCAAAATCGCTCCAACAACAACTTCAACAACAACTTCCGGAATGCAAATTACAACAATCTCTCTTACCGCAATCCAAATGTGGAGAATCGTCAAGATCAGTACTACCCACCTCAGCAAAAATCCTTCCAAAACAAGTTTCAAGGTGGAAACTTTGGAGGAATAATACCATATCAACCGCGACAGCCATATAACTACCAAAGTACGGGTTTTAACAATCAATTCGTACAACAGCAGGGAGTAACGACGAACCAGCTAGCTTCACAAATCGGTAGACTTGAACAGTCAATCCAACAGCTCGTTATGACGAACGAAAAAGCATCTAAAGACGGGAACGTGAAAGTCGACTGCATGTACAATGATCTGAATGGTAAGTTTGAATCTTTATCTTCGCACGTAAAAAAGTTAGATGTGCAGGTTGCCCAAACAGCCGACTCTATGAAGAGGCAAAGTGGAGTTCTTCCAGGAAGAGTTGAAGATAACCCTAAGAAGTTTTGCAACGCCATAACAACATTGCCCGAAGAAGAGTCCGGAATCGATGGAAAGAAAGAAGAAACCCCGATCTTTGTACCACTGTACAAGGATATCGATCCCAAGCAGCCACCGTTTAAGGTACCCGAACGATCACCGTTTCAAAGGCTTACCAAAGTCGATGATCCGGGACGTTTTGTTTTCTAATGTTTCATTTCAGGAATCAAGTTTACAGACTGCTTGTGCGATTCCGGAGCCAATGTCAACATCATGTCTAAGGCATTTGCCGAAAAATTGGGCATAAAAACCTTAAAGGACATCGACGGTTAAGGTTATTTTTGGAGGTTCATCTCAAAAAGATACTGAAGGGGTGATTCATGATCTACAAGTTCTAGTGGGACATAAGATTGTTTAGCAGATTTCCAAGTCTTGGAGATGGATAAAGACAAGGAGAGGCCACTCATTTTCGGGAGACCATTCCTAGCTACAGTAGGAGCAATTATCGATCACGCAAACCGGCATGCTGTTTTCCTCAATGTGGACAGAAAAAGGTACTATCCTACTATCTTAGATGAATTTCCAAGCAAAGGAAATAGGCCAAAAGAGAAAGAAAAGGAGAAACCGAAAGCTTTTGCAAAGATCAAGATCATCATTCCACCGGACGCAATAGAAACTAGTGAGGACCAGATCCAGGATCTGATCGAAAACACAAAAAGGGTTCTGAACAACATTAAAGTCCGAAAGAATATTAAAGGTAAGAAGACTTCTCTTCAAGGAGAAGAAGTAAAACCTCCACCAACCGGAAGTGATAAAGGCACATCAAGTGGAGTGCCATTCAAATCAGCCTGATTCCTCATGCTTACGTCGAGCTAAACGACTTAAAACAAAAGCGCTTAATGGGAGGCAACCCATTTAGGTACTCTTTCTTTTAATTTTCTTTTCCTTTTTAGAGTTTATGCTTTCTTTTTCTTTTTAAGTACTAGGTATTTTATAAAACAAAAACAAAAAAAAAATCAGAAAATTAGAAAAACCAATAAGAAAAAGGTAGGTCTTTAGCTGCTCCGCCCGGCAAAGACGAGAAGATTGGAAAATAGGCCGCAGGAGGAAGACCCGCAGTCACAACAGACCCGACCGCGGCCAAGAGTGCATCGACCGCGGTGCCGAAAATGTGACCGCGGCCGAGCCCTCAACCACCGGGGTCGCGCGTCTCCTGACCGCGGCCGTTGGTCGTTGAGATGGTTCCGCGGATTTCTGCCGTTTCCCGGTGTTGCCTGGTGATTTCCCGGTGTTTCCCGGTGTTGCCTGGTGATTCCCGGTGTTGCCTGGTGTTTGCCTGGTAATTCCCGGTGTTGCCTGGTGAATTCCCGGTTCTGCCTGGTGATTCCCGGGATTTCCCGAAATGTTCCCGGTAAAACCCAAAAAGATCCTCTGTAAGTTTTAAACTTTCCTAATGTGCAAACAAGAAAAGGTAAGTTAACTTAAAAATTTACAGAAATTTTCCGTTTTTGCTTCAAAAACGCTTTTTAAAAAAAAGAAACAAACTTTTTGGATCAAAGCTCTTTCTTCTCTTCTCTTCCAAAAAACTTAGAGATTTAGGAGGAAGAACACATTTTTCAATTCTTAAGCTTTTTAAGAGATTTTTGGCTCAAACCTATCTCTTTTTCGAAACTGATTTCAATTTTGTCATCAATTCTCTCTTTCCAGCAAGGTATGAACCTCAAACTCGCCATTCTTACTCGATTTTGAACTTAGGGTTTTCTTTAAACCCAGAATCTTGGTCTATTGATGGTGGAAATAGCTTAAGAATGATAGATTATCCATTTAGGTCATCTAAAATTCGATTTTAGCACCTAGCTTAAGAGGAATTGAGATTTTTAAAATTTGGATTCTACATGCTTCATAAAAATCGAATTTGGTACAGCAAAATTGATGAATTTGATTTAGCCTTGTGTGATTTGTGATTAGTATTGGGTAATCTTTAGAATTCACACGGAAATTGCTCATAAAAACCGATTTTTAGAAGATTTCTATGTTGAGAACATCAAAAATCCGAATTTAGTCATGAACTACTTGATTTCTCTGATTTAATATCAATTTTGTTTGTTAATAATTTTAATTAATCTCTTTATACTAGTATTAGTATAACAGATCTTAATGTGTTAAAATTAGCACCCAAATTCACTCTTTTTCCAAGAATCATTTCATTTTGCAGAAAATGGATGAAACCAGATCCCGAAGGAGTCGTCGAACTGGTGGCAGCTCCGATGACATTCCCGACGATGCTACTCTAGGAGAGTACATGCTGAACCAAGCCAGACCGAGAAGAAGAAACTATGTGATGAGATTGCAACAGCACTCAAGAGAAACACGAGCACCTCCCGAGCCTCAACAGATTCGATACATTGGGAGGGAGACGAACCCGAGAGTGGACTATGCAAGGCGTTTCAAGAAGCTGAACATCAAACCCACGCATTGCATTGATTATCATACACTCGAGATGCTTGGAATCAGAGAGGATGTGATCTGGTACATCGATGCACTTAAGCTGAGACCCTACTTGGAGCTGAACCTTCCGACTTATCCTGAGCTAGTCCGTGAGCTTTTAGCGACCGTTACACTCCACCACACGAAGAGGAGGAATCCCAGAGCATCAGATGGCATCTTGTCATTCTCTATCCGCGGACAGCCTTATTCTCTCACCATTTCCGAGGTTTGTGAAGCTCTTAAGCTTCCATACACTGATGGCATTTATCTTGAAGATGAACCTGATCTTAACCTGTGGAGAGAGATGGGTCATGGAGCCTATGATAGTGGGAGATCTAAGTCAGCCCTTCTTAGCCACCCAGCAGTGAGAGTTGTGCACAAACTTTTAGCACACACGATCTTCTCTAGAGCCAACATGGGAGGTGTCTTGAAGACTGAGCTCATTACACTTCAGATCCCATTTATGGACGACCCACGACTTGCCTGCTTTGCCTGGATCATATCACAGAATATGGTAAAGGTGAAGCATGATTTACATGGTTGCGATGACGCTACTCCAGCTTTCGGGAGTGCTATTACAGCGATACTACAGGCTGTAGGATTCGATTTCTCATCTGATGATCCACTTCCCGATGTCTGGTATGATCTACTTTATCTCTCTCGTGATCACACTATCTCTCATGCCGCTTTCGATCCAGACAGGTTTGGTTACAAGTATTGCACTGGCACTGAGGAGCACCGAGTCCGCTTACCTTCAGCATCTATCCCGAGATTGAGCGACGGAGGACGCCCTCGATGGACTCCGGAATCCGATGATTTTCTGCCATCCGTACCTCGTCTACCATTCACCATTGGCCAGTACATAGTGGCCAAGGCGAGGCGTGATGCAGCTGCAGCCCGTACTCATTTTCAGCCATCCATTCCGACCGGCCACGCCTCATCATCCACATCATCACACACTCATTCCGATCTGGAGCACAGAGTTGAGAGACAGGGACGACGCTTTGAGCGTGTTGCCACCTTCTTACAGGAGCAGCTCCAGTTCGCAGACGACACTTCGGAGGATGAGTGATTGATCAGCACTTCACTATCATCACGGTTCTATCATCATTTTCTTTTCTTTTATCTTATTTTATCTTATTTTGCTTTTATTCACCATCCTTTCACCAACTTTTTCACACTGGGGACAGTGTGATTTAAGTCTGGGGGAGGATGTCTATCCAAATTAATTATTTTTCTGCCTTTGCTTTTAAATTTCAAGCACTTTTTAAATTTTAATATGTAACCTATTCGACATTAAGTATTTTTCAGGAATGTTTGACGCAAAACTATGATTATTTAGACCTGCACACTTCTACACTATGCATGATAGCTCATTTGTGGTTAGCACTAGACTAGGCGGTAGCTAGAGTACTTGCACTACGAACTCCCACCAGAGGACTTCTATTCATGGAGATTCTTTCTAACAGGATATACTAGCTCATTTTATTTGGACTTAATATTGATATCTAATTTTCTCATCATTGATTTTAGGCAGGCATCGACATACACATCTAGGACGTCTTTTACCATCACTTTTACCACGCTTTGTCGTCCAAAATGACCAGTTTATCTTTATCTGGTACCATACCCTAAACCCAAAACCTTTGTTTTCAATCCTCATGCATTCTCCCTTTAGTTTATATCAGCAGATATGTGCAAAAACGTCGGAGAGAAGAGGAGCGACGCAGTTTTCAGTCACTCGCAAAAGAGACTGAATGGAATTGGGAAGGAATAGTATCAGAAACATAATAAAGCTTTACAAGACAGATATTAACTGGTAAATTCGTGCTTTCTAAGACTCTATATCTAAAGGTGTTCCCTTTCTCTTAAAAAAAAAAAAAAAAAAAAAAAAAAAACGTGAAAAGAGAAAGGAAAACAAAAAACCTAATGAGTCTTAGATTGTCGAAATTTATGGAGCAATGAGCAACAACTATTCGTTTAAGGAGCTATTGTTTTGAAAGATTTACAAAAATCTAAGTCTTGGGGAGTTTGGAGAGAACTTGAGGAAGAAGACCACGAATCTATGTCGAGAAAAAAGTGACTGAAAACTGTGGATACCAACAGCTTCATTCTCTCTTGCGGTTTTGCATAATGTCCTGCATCCTCCAGATCTTCAGGTAACCCTTAAACACTTTAAGCCATACCCCCAAAATAATCCTTCTTTACACCTAGCCTAGATTGCCTTGCCTAGATTTTCTTTGATGAGAACCACCGAGATTTTTAATGAATGTTAAGAGCTAGTTGACTGGAAGTTAGATCTTAGTGCATAGATTTCTGCATGACGGATTAACAGACTAGTTATGCCTGTATTGCTAGTGAGAATTTTCTAGGCTATCCCCGATTGATGCATACTGATTGATATTGGTCTAGAAGTTTGGTCTCTGAGATTTTGTTTAGTTCCTGCGTTTTCAAACCTCTCGCTGAGATTAGCCTTTGTTTTGTTTGAGGACAAACAAAAGACTAAGTCTGAGGGAGTTGATAACACCGGATTTAGACCATTTTTATGGATCATTTTAATATCTTTTACAGGTGTTTTTACTCCGTTTTTAAAGGTTTTCAAAAGATTTCTATGTTTCCGGATTTTAAAAGACTTTTCAGGTAATTTGGGATAAAGAGGCACAAAATGGAACAAAAAGACTCTTTTGGATAAATGCAGACCAAAAGAACTCTCATGGAGAGACGAAGACTTTCTCACCGTCTGATCACCCTCAAAATTGGAAAACTTATAGAAGAATCAACCAGCTTTCAAATGCACTTGGTTTGGAGACATTCCAACGGTTGGATCTCAAGATATTCCATTTGCCCCGGAGCCACTCGAAGACGGCCAGCAACTCACGCGACCGCGGCCAACAAGCTATTTCCCGCGGTCAGAAGCTTCCCGACCGCGGCCAACAAGCCAATTGCCGCGGTCACAACACTCCCGACCGTGGCATTCAAGCTCCGACTTAAAGCCCACTTATCTGAAGCCCAAAGTCATTCCCAGCCTCAATTCCAGAACCCTAGAGACCATGGAGTATTGGAGACTATAAATACATGTCATTTAGGTCGTTTTTAGAGAGAGCTTTTCATACTTTACAGAAACCCTTTTCCTTTAGCCGTTTTTATGAGATTTTTGTAGAAGATTGTTCAAGTCCGAGTTCTTCAATAGAGAAGCTTTCTTTATCTCTTTTCTTTACTGTTTTTCATTACTTTTATTAAAACCAATGATGATGTCGAGCTCAGCCATGTCTGAGTAGATCCCGAGTTGGGCTTAGGGTTCTCGAAAGGGGCTCTCATAATCGATTAAGACATCTAGGTTTATAGATCTGGGATTTCGACCTGTTCTCTGTTTATTCTTGTTCTTATTGCATGTATGCTTGATTGATCACCTAGTATCTGATCTAGATAGTTAGTGTTGCGAAAGTTTTCATTAAGTATCAGCCCTAGAATGAAATAGGCGATTTTTCTGTAGGAGTGGAAACCGACCTGCGGCGAGATCGTGAGTATTGACGAGTCTTGTGCAGCTCTTGCGTTCTCTCCCTTCCAGGGCCAGGGTGGAAACCTACTGGTCAGGGTTGCGAGAAACAGTTTGTTATGATCACGACAGTGACGTAGTCATATCACCGTACTCTAGCTCTAGAACCCATATATTGTTATCTGTCAATCCCAATCTATCTACCTTAGTGTTAAAACCGATTATGATCCCTTAGAGTTCCCAAAAGCTCAGCGTTTTTAGCCATAGTTTACAATTCCATCGATTTTTACTTGCTTTCTTAGACCTGCATTTCAATTTCCTTAGTTCATTATTTACTTGCTTTATTTACTTTTCATGCGATATTTTACTTGCCTTATTTTTGTTTAGTTCGATATTTTACTTATTCCCTCTGCATTTTATTCGATTTTCTTTACTTGCTTTTTAGGGTAGATTCATTTGCTTTCTTTTGTTTTAGTTTAATTCGCAAGAAAAACAACCAAACCCTTAAAACCAATTTAGTCTAGACATAAAGTTAAAAACCGTAGAAGAATACCAGGCACACAAATCTCTGTGGATTCGATCCCTAAATACTACAACTGATTAGCAGTGCACTTGCGGCTTTCATTTGTTTTGTTAAAGGTAAAACTTGTTCCCTCACGTAGCGAGCACGCATCACTCGGCGTCCAAGTGAGTTCTCCTCAAGTTTTACACTGGCCGATGTCCATCCTGATGTCAAGACCAGTGTTGGAGCCGAAGAGAAGACAAGAATTCACCCCACACCTAGGTCCACACCGAGTTTAACACTAGCCAAGCCAAGAACACAAGATCTTGATGTCCATATTGGTGCTCACCCCGGTGTTGATGCCAAGCACAAGGAGGTCAACACCGGCCTGGAATTGTCTGATCTGAACCCGGTGTTGACCACTTAAGATCTCATTTGACCACTGACCTTACCCTCTATATAATTTCTTTTGACCTTATCTTATAGGATCTCTCTAACTCTCTTTGAAAAACACTTCCCTTTAGGGAAAAGAAACAATTCGTAAGAGACATCTTTGTGTTTAATGCAATTAGGTACTTGTTTTTTTCTAATCTCTCTTCCTTTTTCTCATTAAACATGGATCAAACTCTTATTTTTATAGATTTTCTGGGTTTGAACATGATTAGTGAGTAGTCGTTTTAGAGCTTTTGATCCATGATGTCTATGGCTTAGTTTACTTCTTTCCTTCTCTTATTTAGTGATACTAATGCTATATTTTCATGAGAAATTTATCTAGATCAAAGGAAATTTCACACCCACAAGGTGTTTAATGAAATTCCCCAATGAACTAGATATGAGATTGTACTTGCTTAACATATAAGAATAAATGTTTAATGAGTGTTATAGCTAATAGAACTTGATAATAATGCTTGTGATTACCTTTTTGCACTAGTAAGAATTAGTTCTTGATTAGGTTAATTAACAAAATGATTAGTGCCATGAGAGTGGATTAGTCTTGTTTAAGTGTTATAGGCTAAAGGAAAGTGCTTAAATGTGTGTACTGACATCTTAGGTTGATCATAAAAGTTCACAAAGTCCACAACCTCATCCAAGATATTGCATTTATTATAGCTTAATCTTGTTTAGTTTGTATTCTTGTTTAATTTGAATTTGGATCATATAGGTTGTTAGATTATCACTCAAAACCAAACTTTTTTGATTAACAATGCATTTCTTTTGTCCGAGCATTCCCATTTGGTTTGATCCTAAAGATCTACAATGATATGAGTGGACTTTAGTAATTGGTTTTGAAACTTGAAAAAGTATTTACATCAATTTGGCGCTGTTGCCATTTGGTATTGTTTTCAGCATTAGAATTTTTAGATTTTTTTGAGATTAAGCCTTATTTTCTTTTTGTTTACTGACCTCTCTTGAAGTTGGTTTGTATTGCTTGCAGTGTATGAACAAAAGAAGTTCTTGGAGCCAAAACATTATTCCATACTCAGATAATATCAACCAACTTACAAGAAGAGCCAAAAGAGACAGGGAGAGAATTGAACATCTGTAGAGGTTAGGCATGGACAACTAACCTGAAGAAGGTGGTGCAAGGCACCAGGCTAAGGTGAATCCACTTGCTGTGAGCCAGATAGCTCAAAGACATCCTCAAAGACCTCAAATTCTTGTTGGAACTGGTGATACAGCACATGCATACCAAAACAGACAAGGCATTCAAGCCTCACCTATTGAGAACAACAACTCTGAAGTGAAGTCAAGCTTAATCAATATGCTCCGCAACAATAAGTTTCATGGTTTTGCTATGAAGGATCCACTAGACCACTTGGACCAGTTTGATGGAGTTTGTATTCTCATAAAGATCAATGGAGTTAGTGAAGATGGTTTTAAGCTGAGGTTGTTTTTTTCTATTCGAGACAAGGCTAGACAATGGGAAAAGAACCTTCGACAAGGCTCCATTGTCTCTTGGGATAAATGTAAGAAATCACTCCTTTAAGTTCTTCAAAACTTCTAGAACAGCCAAACTCAGAAATTAGATATACAGCTGATGAGGACACCAAGTTATCATTAGACATGAAGCAAGGAATCAAGAAACGAAGAGAGGAGAACATGAAGCCAAGACGATCTAAGGAGACATGCAAGCTTTATTCAGCTCAAATGAAGACTAATACTGACCGTTCCAGCTCAACAAACACTTGATATATTTAATCATCTCGTCTAGAGCATACCACGAAGAAGAATCATCCCCAAATATTTCCAAATGAAGAAGATATTGAAGATATAAACATGCCGATCTCCAATGGATCCGATGGAGAGATACGACCACTTATTATAGCACTCCAACCAGACCAGAAGAATTTAATTCATGAAACCACTTTCTATGCAATTTGGATCCAGCATAGGCACGCAGAGAATTGGAATCACTCCAATTGGAGTTCAGACATAAGAGTTATTCAGTTTACAAACCGGGTGATCTCCAACATACCCGATTTGGACATATGTAACTTCATTGGAGGTTTTCGACCAAACCAGGACGAATTAAGCATTGAAACGACTTTTTCTAAATTTAAAGTAGGTCATAAAGCCACAGGGTATTGGAATCAGACCAAGATCAATTTTGGTTTAGGAGATATTCAATCTCTAAACCAATAGATCCTCCACTTGACTTATTTGGAACATTTCGGGTTTTTGTAGCTTTCAAACTTATATCTAGCGTCCAGGATATATTTTAAAGGCAAACCAACGTATTTTCCCCTCAGAAGTTTTATACAGTAACAGATCCACCCGAACTTTTGACCTCGTCCTAAATCCCCCTAATTTGAGAGTTAAAAACGTATATCCACCCGATTGAAAAGTTCAAAACCTAATTATCCATAATTATTGGTTTAAATGGTTTAAGAGTTTAACCTGATCCATAACCATTTTAATTTAGAGCAGATCGAGTTAAAAACCCGACCAAACTGAATCGGATTCATAAACACGACTAAACCCGTTCTTATTCTTCTTCTACCCATGTTTATATTCTTCTTCTTCATTATTGAAAGAAAGCTGTCTATGCTTGACAAAATCTCATCGTCGATCACTGCCGATCAGAATAGTTTGATTAGCAAAAAGCGAGCTACGACATATGAAAATTGAAGGAAAAACCTAGAAAAGAGCAATGTCACATCAGTTTGGAAAAGAAGAGAATGGAAATTGAATTCCCGAATTCAAATTTAATCGAGATATGATTGAATCCGAAATTACTGAATAAGAGCTTCACTTTCCTCTGATAAACGATCACAACAGTTTTTAAGGAAGAGACAAGAAACTAAATCATCAAACTCAGAAAACGAAGAACTGAAAATTAAATTTCGATTAGCTAAATCATTAATCATACCCATCAAAATCCCAAAAAAAATCATTCGCCTTTTTGATTTTTCCTCTCTGGCAACAGCCGTCGACTCAGTGTAGTGTAATTAACAACGTTTGAAGAAAACCACTCTCTCTCCCTCTCTTAATTTAGCAAGAATGTCAAAAAATTTCCCAGATTCGCAACAGCCTTTGATCACAATCATGAAGCTATACACATCTAAACAACTTTGCTCTTATTCTCGTTGAAGAAACCCCAAAATTTATCGTTAATTTTATTTTTTAGTGGTTAAGTTTAATTCGTTAAACAGTAAACCGAATTACATTATGCTTTGGGTGGTTTTAAGTTCTGAACTTTTATTGTGTGGGTAAATAGGTTTTGAACTTCCCAATCGGGTGGAGATACGTTTTTAACTTTCAAATTAGGGAGAACTAGACAAGGTCAAAATTTCGGGTGGATCTGTTACTATATAAAACTTCCGAGGGGGAAATACGTCGTTTTCCATATTTCAAAACATATAGAAGCTGTCAGAGACGTCATTATCTGCACCAGCATCCAGAGGATCAGGTGGATCCTCCCTTGCTCACACTTGCCATATTTGGAGCAATTCACATTGAAATCCCAACGGCTCCTTTCTAATCTGTTTGTGCATGTATTAAGGACCATCCAAGTGACTAAGAAGGTTCCAAGGAAGCTCACTTATCCACCCAAACCACTAGATACAGAAGTGATGGGCTTGCGGGCCTAGGATTAGTTTTTAACAAGCCCATTGGTACTCCAAAAGTTTTAAATTTATAAAACCCTAGTGTCTGCAAGTGCACACATGTACATTGTAGGACTTAGGGTGTCGATCCATAGGGAGGATGTCTAATCTGCGAGAAACAACAAACTGGAAAGTAAGCAAACTCATAAACCAATAAATGTTTTGGGGTTTTTGGTTAAGATCCTAAACTAAACGTACTCTAATATTCACAAGAGAATGACTGAATGAAACCGGGAAGGAAGTGTACCATGCAATCTCAGCAAGCCTCATGATGTCTCAAAAAAGCTCAGTCTTAAAGGCAATTTTCATGCTCCCTAAGTTTCTAAGTCAAAAGGCGGTTTCCCCTTTCTCAAAAAAAAAAAATGAAAAAAGAGAAAAAGAAAAAAATGAAAGGAAACCAAGAACCTAAAGAGTCTTAGAAGCCAAAATCATTTGAGCCAAGGCAATAGGTATTTACATAAGGAGTTATGGATTCCCAACCTGGACAAATCTACATGATGCAATGAATGATAAAAGACATAGAAGAATGCAAAAGAATGAAACAGAAAAGTTAATAAGATAAAAAAGGAGAAAGAACAACGGATCTGGGGAAGAATCCCCATCTCCATCGCCTAACCCTAGAAAAACAGAGTTTGGTGGCTCAAAATCTCATTATATGAGCACACACCCGTTTAGGACTGCTAAACAATGTATTTATAGGTCCTAAGGTCTTCCAGATCTCATTTAGGTCTTCTCTGAAGAGAAATGGCGAAGTGGGCTTTGATGTTGGGCCTTGTGGCTCGTCCTAAGGTCCACCGGGGGTGAGAGTCTTCTGGGGCAGGTAAAACATGTGTTTCCCGCGGGTGAGAGTCTTCTGAGACTGGTGAACTGGGTCAACTTGTTCTCCATGCATATTTTGATTTCACCGTTGGATCTTTGTGATGTAGAGTGCTATGGAAAGCTGGTTGTCTCCTTTTGATTGTCTCCAAATTTGAGCGGGATCGGACGGTGAGAAAGTCTTCATTTCAGGCTGAACTTCTGACGGTCTGACTCTGAGCTAAAAATGTGGATTTTCCTACCTTTCCTGAAAAGAACCTTGAAACTACAAATACATGGAAATCATAATAAAAGTTCCTAAAACAAAGTAAAACTTATGAAAAAGCATTTGAAATCAATGGGGAAAAGTGGTCAAAATCAAGTGTTATCAACTCCCATACTTAAGACTTTGTTTGTCCTCAAACAAAACAAGATCAAATCTGGAAAAATATCATTCAACAAAAATGAGAAGGGAACTCAAAAATATCAGCAACCATACTTCTAGACTTTAATTATGGACAATACATCAATCAGATTAAGTCTAGAAAATTCTCAACAAAATACAAATATAACTAGTTCGTTATTCCGTCATGCGAAATCCACACACTTAGAACTAACTTCCAGTCAACTAGCTCTTAACATTCATTAAAGGTTTCAGTGGTTCTCATCAAAAGGATATTAAACAAGGTATTCAAGGTTAGGTATCAAAAAGGCTTTTTAATGGTAAGGCTAATGTGTTTAGGGTTACCTTTTTCTGGAGAGACAGGACATTATGCAAAACAGCAAGAGATGATGGAACTGTAAATGCCCCCACAGTTTCAATTATATTCTTCTTGCTTCAAGATTTCTGATCTCCTTTCTTTAGGTTCTCCTTATAGTTCTCCCATACTTGGATTTTTGTCTAGGTTGTGAATCCATAACTCCTTAAGTGAATACATGTTGCCTTGGCTCAAGTGCTTTCGGCTCCTAAGACTCTTTTAGGCTCTTAGTTTCCTTTCCTTTCTTTCTTTTTCTCTTTTTTTTGTATTTTTTTTTTGAAACAGGAAACTGCCTTTTTGACTTAGAGTCTTAGGCAGCACGAAAATTACCCTTTTGAATGAGCTTTTCTGAGGCATCATACGATTTCTGGCACACTCCCTTCTTGTCTCTTTCAGTCTTTCTCTTGAGTGACTGAAAACTATGTTGTTCCTCCCTCTCCAGCGTTTTTGCACATATCTGTCGATATAAACTAAAGAGAGAATGCATGAGATTTAAACAGGAAGGTTTGGGTTAAGGGTGTGGTACCAGCTAAACATGAACTGGCCATCTAGGACAACAAAGAGTGGTAGTAATAAGGTAAAGATGTCCTAGATGTATATCATGATGCCTTTTTAAAACCATTGATGAGAAAATTAGATGTCAAGATTAAGTCCAAGTAAAATGAGCTAGTATATCCTGTCAGAAAAGATCTTCATGAATAGAAGTCCTCTAGTGGGATTTCATAGTGTAAGTACTCTAGCTACCGCCTAGTCTAGTACTAAACTTTGAAAGAGCTTTCATGAGTGATTGGTGTAGAAGCAATCAGGTTGGTTATTATCATTGATTTTGTCATTATTCCCTCAAAATGTATTTGACCTTTGAAAACACTTTTTGAAACTCAAAAGACTTTTGAAAAGTTTTAAGAAAAATTGAAAAAAAAATTGAAAAATTTTAAAGAAAATGCAGAATGCAAAGGCTCATGCAAGAAAATGTGGTTAGAAAGGGATAAAATCCTCCCCCAGACTTAAATCACACAGCCCCCAGTATAAAAATAAATCAGGCAAGGATGAGGAATAGAGTATGTAAAAATTAAAAAGATTGAGGAAAAGAAAACTTACTTGGTGTTGGTGATGGATTGTTAGGTGGTTGTATGGTGATGCTTGATCAAACTTGGATGCTAGGGATCCAAAACAGATTTGGTCAAGGTGGTGGTGGAAGTGGCCAAGTATGGAATGGAGGTGGCAAGGGTGAAATGGAAGTGGCCAAGGTGGAATGAAGGTGGCCAAGGTGGCCGGCTATGCTGGTCGCGGGTCGGAGCATCGCGGCCGCTGTGGAACGCGTATTGGCCGCGGGCCAGACCTTCTTGGTCGCGGTAAAGCGCCTGCTGGCCGCGGCTGGACCTCCTTTGGCCGCAGCCAGCTCCTTTTCTTCTCTTCTTTTTTTTTGTGGCATACTAAGGCCTGTCTAAAATGAAAGAAACAAAACTTTAATAAAAAAAAAGCTAAACAAAAACAAATAAGTACCTAAAATAGGTTGCCTTTCATCAAGCGCTATGGTTTATAGTCCTTAGCTAGACTTTGCAAAGAAAAAGACTTAGTTCAAATAGGATCTTGTCTTAAGACAAGTCCTCTTCGAAATCCTTCTGTTCTGTCTTGCAGGTTCTTCATCACTCCAGAGTTCTTCTTGTTCAAATGCCTGGGCTTTATGCTCTCCTCTTTTGCTCTTAAGTGGTGTAGCTTCATAGAAGATGTCCTTGTCGATATTGGCAAAAGCAACTCTCCTGGTGGGCCAATCCATGATGGCTCTAGCAGTTGCTAAGAAAGGCCATCCAAGAATAACTGGATAAGAGTCATCTTTGGTCTTCACTATGTATAGATCGACAGGTGCAATGCAATCTCCAATCCCTAGAGGAATGTCTCGGGCTATCCCTCTTGGTGTTGCACTTGAATCATCTGCTAAGCTAATCTTTGTCCTGGTACTTGAGATGTGCTTAATGCCAAGTCTCAAAGCAGTTGCTTTGGACATCATGTTAATGCAAGCTCCAGAATCACAAAAAAATATTGAGGAATCTTTCACCTCTAATGTCACAAGAGATAAGAAATTGACCTTTGTCTTGAACTTTGTGCAGAGTCCGAATTGGTCTACCTTCTTGGGCGTGTGTAAACAAGTCTTTCATCTCTTGGATTGACTCTTTGCTGTCACAAAAGAAGTGGCCTATCATGTACTCTCTACATGCTTTGGCAAACAAAATTCCTTCTGGAAGGCTCTGAACTACTTGGTTTAACTCTTCAAGTGCTTATTTGCTGATCTTGTTTGTGTAATCACTGGCTTCTTGGGGATCTTTGAGGTGGATCCTGTAAACAGCTGCATCAGGTGATGATCTAGGAAAAGATAGATACCTGGTTCTTCTGAACTATGTAGAGATATTCTCCTTAGTCTCCTTGCTGTATCTGAAGAAGACTTGAAGGCAGCTTTGCTTCTAGACGTCGTCGAATTCGAGATAGAGAGGAATGGACTTCAAAAACTTGTTGAATTCGATCAGTCTCTCTATAGATATGCTCTTGGTTATTGGGTCCATGTTGTCATCAAATGAATCATCCCCAGGGTTTGGATCTTTTACAAACAAACCATACTCTTCATCTTTTGAGAAGTGCTCTTGAAGCTCATTGTCACAAGTGTAAACCATGTTACAAGATGCATAAGTATTGGATTCTTCCTTTTCCTTTGATGCTTGTGCACTGATTGAGAAGACAGCTTGGTCAAACAACCTAGGTCTGGTCACATGAGGTCGGTTTTCTAATGAACAGGCTTCAGAAAGAGGTTAAAAGCTCTCCCAGTCTGAGAAGTCGTGCTCCACCGCGGGTGAGGAGCTCGGAGTCGCGGTGGAAGTGGCTCTGGCTGCGGGTGAGGTGCTCGCAACCGCGGTCAGCTTCCTCCAGCTCTCCATGCTTGCTTCTTCAATCTGTTCTTCTCCATTGTTGTTCTCTTGCCTCCAGTGGTTGTCAGACATGTCTTGGGTATCCAAATCATTGATTCCAGATGTTCAGATCATACTCCTTATCATCTTTAGAAAGTTTTTCAACCTTCTTTTCTACTTTATCTAAAGCATAGACAACTTTTTCTTAAGTAGCATCAAGCTCTTCTGTCTTGTTTTCAACCTTTGCTACGCTTTGCCACAGCTCCAATGTGTAGTCGTAGGTCTGGTTTTTGCTCTCATTAAGCTCCTTATCCAAGTCATCAATCTTGAAGGTTACGGTTTGCGGAATGCTGAACTTGTTTTTGTCTTGTTCTTCCCTGACATACTCTATTCTCTGATCTAACACGTCATTAGCTTTGGCTCTCTGATCCTCCAGTGTCTTCACATGCTCAGAGAGTTCATGAAACCTTTTGTTGAGGCCGATGGTCACATCATCTATCTTCGTTCGCAGGGCAGCATCGATGAGGGCTTAGGAGGTAAGGAACTGATTCAGCTTGGCTTCCAATCGATTAATCAGGATGTCAAGTCGATTGTTCTCATAGTTCATGCGCAGAATCTGATGAGGAAAAGGATGTGATGGTCGACAGTTTACCAGGTGTGGCGAATAGGGCTCATCTCGATGGTGTGGAGGTCGTGAGTCTCCATGGTGGTGGTTCAGATTAGGGTTCCGAAGATGATGATCAAAATCACGCCTAGAGGGTGATTCACATGCGCAGGGAGCTTCACACTGGTCGCAGGACCTTTGCTCGGGGTTAGGGTTTCTTCTAAAATGATCCATGCTTCAATGGTTTCTGAAACTAGGGCAAACAGAAGAAAGAATAAGCAGAAAAATAAAAAGTTAGGGTGTTTATGAATTTGGTTTACTTCCTATGTTATTTTCGCAGAAACTCGACATATATATAGTCTTCTGCGGCTTCAACCTCCCAGGTTTAGACCTCCAGAGACATAAATCCTCCCCAGCAACGGCGCCAAAAACTTGATGGGCTTGCAGGCCTAGGGTTGTTTTTTAACAAGCCCTTTGGTCCTTCAAAAGTTTTAAATTTATAAAACCCTAGTGTCTGCAAGTGCACAGATGTACGTTATAGGACTTAGGGTGTCGCTCCACAGGGAGGATGTCTAATTTGCGAGAAACAACAAACTGGGAAGTAAGCAAACTCATAAACTAATAAAAGTTTTGGGGTTTTTGGTTAAGATCATAAACTAAACCTAATATAATATTTACAAGAAATGCAATGGAGGATGAATTGTGAAAAGAACATCTAAAGGATATCGACTCAAACTAAAGACTCTTAAACTCATAGGTGGCGATTTGGAGTTCTCCGGTTTACTCTAATCGATGTATGATGGCATTTCCAATTCTCTTCCGGGCAATTTATCTTTATCTGTTTATGGGAATCTGCATTGAACTAGAATAAACATATGTATGATTAACCAATTGTCGTCACCTAAATCAAATAATCACTTCGATCTAGCAATTACATCTCGCTCTCATGCTAAACTTAAGATCATGCATTAGAAATTGAATTCGTCTGCTCACATCTTCTCTACAAGTAGCTTTCGACTCCTATAGCGACTATGTTCTTCTGAAGCTAGGTATGGATGATCTGATACAGCACTCTTGTGGCTCTGATCGATCCTAGGCTCAGAGAATAGGTCATGAGTCTACTCTCATGCTTTATGAACAACTTAGAAGAGATGAGATCCAGAATATGGCTAAGAACAACAAAAATCCTATTCGATATATATGCTTGTCGATATCTTCAAACAACTTGACTCTCTGGGACTAATCTACATGATGCAATGAATGATAACAGACATAGAAGAATGCAAAAGAATAAAACAGAAAAGTTAATAAGATAAAAAAGAGAAAGAACAATGGATCTGGGGAAGAATCCCCATCTCCATCACCTACCCCTAGAAAAACAGAGTTTGGTGGCTCAAAATCTCATTATAGGAGCACACACCCGTTTAGGGCTGCTAAACAATGTATTTATAGGTCGTAAAGTCTTCCAGGTCTCATTTAGGTCTTCTCTGAAGAGAAATGGCGAAGTAGGCTTTGATGTTGGGCTTTGTGGCTCGTCCTAAGGTCCACCGGGGGTGAGAGTCTTCTGGGGCAGGTAAAACATGTGTTTCCCGCGGGTGAGAGTCTTCCGAGACTGGTGATCTGGGTCAACTTGTTCTCCATGTATCTTTTGATTGCACCGTTGGATCTTTGTGACGTAAAGTGCTATGAAAAACTGGTTGTCTCTTCTTGATTGTCTACAAATTTGAGCTGGATCAGACGTTGAGAAAGTCTTCATTAGAGGCTGAAAGTTTGACGGTCTTACTCTGAGCTAAAAATGTGGATTTCTTCCATTTTGCCATCATATTCACTAAGTTTCCTGAAAAAGAGCTTTGAAACTACAAATACATGGAAATCATAATAAAAGTTCCTAAAACAAAGTAAAACCTTTAAAAAAGCATTTGAAATCAATGGTGAAAAGTGGTCAAAATCAGGTGTTATCAAGAAGGCGACATCCTCTCTTTTGATTTGGCCAAAATATTCTCTTTAATGCTCCAACGGTCATATTATTTTAATTCAGAAAATATGTTTCTTTCTTTAGCATTTGTAGAACTTGTAGCTGAGCATTATATAAGCTCTCTTAGTCCATTGTAAAATCACGTTTCAATCAATTTTAATACAAAGTATTTTTTCTTTCAAGGTTGTTCTTTGCAAAGATTGTTCTTGTTCTTTAGATTTAAATGTGAGATTCGCTTAACTATTTAGAGGCTGCGACTTAGCTTGTCTGTGAAGTTCAAAAAATCAATTTTGTTCACAGATTGAGAGAGTCAATCACCATCAGTTGAGAGAGTCAATCAAAACCACCATCATTCATCTATATCATCACCCACTTCTGCAACATAACTAGTAAACTCTTGATTATCTTGTGAGCATAAGATTAGGTGGATTAATCTTATATCATTTGGTATCAGAGCACAAGTTCTGATATAAGATCAGTGTATGATCTTATAAACCGATACAGATGGGGTCTTTGTAGCTGGCCTAATGGCTCTCTCTACTTAGACAAGGGTGAATTGATGGGAATAGGTTTGGTGGAGATTAAACAAACTGGCCTAACGGCTCTCTTTGTTTATCCTAGTGGATGAGGCGGTATGGAAAACAAACGATGGATCGAAGTGACACACACACAACCGATGATAGAGTTGTGACAGTCAAGAACTCTTACAATGAAGGGGAAGCTATGATACTGGTTCTTCCTTAGGCAGCTATAAACATGGCGTAGGAGCGTTTAAGCTCTGATACCAGTTGATATAAGATCAGTGTATGATCTTATAAACTGATAGTGATGGGGTCTTTGTAGCTGGCCAAACGGTTCTCTCTACTTAGACAAGGGGTGAATCGATGGGAATAGGTTGGTGGAGATTAAACAACTGGCCTAACGGCTCTCTTTGTTTAAACTAGTGGATGAGACGGTATGGGAAAGAAACGATGGATCGAAGTGACACACACACAACCGATGATAGAGTTGTGACAGTCAAGAACACTTGGAATCAAGAAGAAGCCGCACAGGATTCAAAGAACTCACAAGTATGAAGAAAACTTCTCGTTTTATTGATATCAAATGCAAAAGTGTGTTTTACAAAACCCCGTGTGGAACCTTATAGGAATGGTTCGTCGGCTGCGACTTAGCTTGTCTGTGAGATTCAAAAAATCTATTTTGTTCACAGATTGAGAGAGTCAATCACCATCAGTTGAGAGAGTCAATCAAAACCACCATCATTCATCTATATCATCACCCACTTCCGCAACATAACTAGTAAACTCTTGATTATCTTGTGAGCATAAGATTTGGTGGATTAATCTTATAAAATTTGGTATCAGAGCACAAGTTCTGATATAAGATCAGTGTATGATCTTATAAACCGATAGAGATGGGGTCTTTGTAGCTCGCCTAACGGCTCTCTCTACTTAGACAAGGGGTGAATCGATGGGAATAGGTTGGTGGAGATTAAACAACTGGCCTAACGGCTCTCTTTGTTTAACCTAGTGGATGAGACGGTATGGAAAAGAAACGATGAATCGAAGTGACACACACACAACCGATGATAGAGTTGTGACAGTCAAGAACACTTGGAATCAAGAGGAAGCCGCACAGGATTCAAAGAACTCACAAGTATGAAGAAAACTTCTCGTTTTATTGATATCAAATGTAAAAGTGTGTTTTACAAAACCGCGTGTGGAACCTTATAGGAATGGTTCGTCGGCTGCGACTTAGCTTGTCTGTGAGATTCAAAAAATCTATTTTGTTCACAGATGGAGAGAGTCAATCACCATCAGTTGAGAGAGTCAATCAAAACCACCATCATTCTTCTATATCATCACCCACTTCCGCAACATAACTAGTAAACTCTTGATTATCTTGTGAGCATAAGATTTGGTGGATTAATCTTATATCATTTGGTATCAGAGCACAAGTTCTGACATAAGATCAGTGTATGATCCTGTAAACTGATAGAGATGGGGTCTTTGTAGCTGGCCTAACGTCTCTCTCTACTTAGACAAGGGGTGAATCGATGGGAATAGGTTGGTGGAGATTAAACAACTGGCCTAACGGCTCTCTTTGTTTAACCTAGTGGATGAGACGGTATGGGAAAGAAACGATGAATCGAAGTGACACACACACAACCGATGATAGAGTTGTGACAGTCAAGAACACTTGGAATCAAGAGGAAGCTGCACAGGATTCAAAGAACTCACAAGTATGAAGAAAACTTCTCGTTTTATTGATATCAAATGTTAAAGTGTGTTTTACAAAACCGCGTGTGGAACCTTATAGGAATGGTTAGTCGGCTGGAGCCTTCTAAGGAAAACCAAAAATTAAGACATAAATGAAAATCTAATATAATCGAGAGTTTTCTCTAAAGGACAAAATGCAAAAAGGGAAATAATTAAGACGACTAAAGTCTGATTCCTGCAAAACAAGAAAAAGGAAAACTTGTTATGTTGAATTCAAATTGAAAGACTTACCTGAAAAAGGAAAGTCTGAGGCTCCTCCGCGTCTTGAGTCTAAATGATGTTGTTTGGGAGCTGTGTGATGGAGAATAAAGTTGGGTCGAGAGTTATCTTCAAATGAAGCCAGGCCTTAATCTCCACTTGATCCTTGAGAGCTTGATCCATGAAGTTTTCTTGGCATTCTTGACTTGTGATGTCGAGTGTGCCCATCTTCTTGTTGAGATCTTCAAGCTCTTGTTATGCCATTAATATCTCCACAGCTTCTCCAAACTTCTCTCTAAGGGTTCTTACACCGGATCTTGTTCTTGGTGGTTTATACATGGTGGGAATCTTGTCTTCCTTAGGCGGCTCTATACTCATGTCTTCAACATTCCCTCCCCCTTGAAAAGGTTCTGTCCTCAGAACTGTTTCATCTGCATGAAAGGAGGACAAGTCATAAATGTTGAAACTCGAAGAAATTTGCATCTTACCTGGCAAGTCAAGTTGGTAAGCATTGTTACCAATGCGTTCGGGCCTCATGTGCACTAACACCCACACCCATGTCCTCATCAAGTTCCTATCAAAGAGCTTTTGTTCTTTATCTTTTGTTTTTGTTATTTGAGTTTTTCATTAAAATATAAAAACCCATAAAAAAATGTTTTTTTGTTTCAGTTGTGATTCTCTCATTGTTATTTGAATTTTCAATATATATATATATATATATATATATATATATATATATCTTGTTTGAGTTTTGCTTTGTTCGTTTTTGTTATTTGCTTCTACACCCTTCAAAAAAAAAAGTTTAGATCTGTTTAATTTCATTTCATTTGCCTATAAAAAGAAAGGTTCAAAAACAAAAAAAATCTCTTAGAATCGTTTGGTTAATTTTTGTTCTCATAACCTTTCAAAAAAACAAATCTTATCTCTTGATTATTCTGTTATCTGCTCATTCATATATATATACAGATATATTATAAAAAGTTTGGATTCATTTGCATCATTACCATTCTGCCTTGTTCAAATCATACCCATAATATGTTATAAAAGAAAAAAAAAGACCTTATTGCTTCTGTGTGCATTTAGTTTTATTTGTTTACCATAAAAAAAAATTTCCTTTCTTTTGTATTTCAAAAAGAAAAAAAAAAGGCTGTAGTCAAAAACGGAGAAATAATCATTTGTCATATTTCTTGTTTTGCTTTTACTCTTTCTTTCCTTTCTTTGTTAATTATGTTTTGATTTTTCTCTCTCGCGTCTTGTGCGAGGTATCTCAAGAAGAGAACCAGAAAAGCCATGGATTACTCTAGTTCTGAATTCAGATGAAGAGGATCCATATGGTGATAATTAAAGCCGAGAAGAAGACTCATACCAAGGCTCGAGACCATATGATTCTGACCAAGGAGAATCGTGGCAGCAATATGATGACTCAGCCTCTGACTATGGTGATGAACCAGATGGAGAAGAGCTTGAACATGAATAACCAGACCACTCTTCTCGTTCAGTTTACACAACCCCAAGCCCTACAACAACGAGCATCCCACCGACACGTCAAGTTAGAGCTACCCGAGAGAAAACTTCAATGATGAAAAATTTTATGGAGATGAAGCCAATGAAGAATCATATAATGATTCATATGTGAAATACCAAAAAACCAGCACGACAAGAGCAGACTCACTACATGATGCCGCCGTCCAAGACAATCATATAACAACTCAGCCGTGACACAGAATCTGACCAGAAAGAGAAGTAGTAACCATTCCTACTCTCTAATCTGCGATGGGAAACCAATATGAAGCAATGGCTGCACACAAACAATATTATTAAGTACAAGAAGCTGTCAAATGCAGTATTTGCTCTAGTTGTAGATGCTTACAATTGGTGGCAAAAGGAGAATGCTCCTGGCCTCTACAACAAGCAAGTACGTGCTTGGGGAGATCATAAAGCCAGGATATACCGAGAGTTTGTCAAGAAGCACCAAACTCGCAGCCACATCCCACAACAGCCCATACAATATACAACACCAATGAGAGTGATGAAAAAACCACTGTTGTACACTTCTCAGCCTGAGCAACACAAGAAGCAGAGGTGCCCATAAGTTGCAAATGCTACAAAGAGTTCAACACCAAAACATGAGCTGCAAGAAAAACCTCAAAGTAAGACGTTAATCTCTGTTGACTGTGGAAATCACCCAAGAAGATTTGAATAGGTCGGAAGCGTTTTATTGATGGTAAATCAAATTACAACAAGGATTTTTTCAAGAACTAGGTTAATTGCTTTGAGTTCTCTCTATGCTCTTAAGAATTCGTGTGGATTGATTGTGAGGAATCCCTTCCTTTATATATAAACCAATAGTCAGTTTAATCTAAGTTTTCGTTTCCTCTATGGACTAAAAGAAGGATATATTCCTTCGTGATTTAAGGAAATCTTCCTTAAATCTCGGAAGTCGGCGTTATCCGCATACTAGGCTTAATTTTTACTGGGCTAACTCAGCCTGACCCAATTTGTCACAACACGAACAATTGTTAACCGGGGTCAATTAGGCCGGTCTCGTTTTATGTCGAGTTAACCCAGGTGTGCGGAGTACACCTCTAATAATTATGGATGCTTTTAGTTGTCTTAAGGTTTCAAAATTTGTGGAGTCTATTAGGATCAATAACTGTGTTTTGAACCCTTTATTTTTTTAAAAAATCAATGAAATACAAAAGTCTTATAATAGGAATGATATATATTGAAAAATTAACGATTGTTTTTTTCATATTGTAAACATTATATTATAAATCTTAAAAAACAAACATTTTGAAAATGTGAAATACTTTGGTCTGCATTGATCAAAAATGGATTTTTCCACTCCAAAATAATTAGAAATTTCTTAGCTTTTCTTTAAATGGTTTTGTATTCATATTTTCCAGTTATTGATTATACGGAAGATTCTGGTGTTTCTTTTACAAGGCGCAATATATAGAATTGATTATTTAGTTAATAATTAAAAAGGGAAAACTATGAAGAAACCTTTTAAAAAGAGGAAATTACGCGTAAACTATGAAATTCTTATATATATATATATATATATATATATATATACATATATATATGCATTAAAAACGGACTTGCCAGTTAGCGGTTCTCATTATTTAATATTCTTGCTTTCAGTTTCTTCAATGGAATTGCTTAGTAATTATTAATGTTCTTGCATAATAATTTTTTACTTTCTTCCCGAGTTTGAGCTATTCTTTGTTATCATCATAGTTTTCGAGTTTCTCTATTGTCCATGTCTAAGCGCTCACAGGCGACAGCGCGTTAATTGGCAAGTTATGCCAGAAATCCACATTTTTAGCTCAGAGTCAGACCGTCAGAAGTTCAGCCTCAAATGAAGACTTTTTCACCGTCTGATCCAGCTCAAATTTTTAGACAATCAAGAGGAGACAACCAGCTTTCTATAGCACTTTACATCACAAAGATCCAACGGTGCAATCAAAAGATACATGGAGAACAAATTGACCCAGTTCACCTGTCCCGGAAGACTCTCACCCGCGGTAAACACATATTTTACCTGTCCTGGAAGACTCTCACCCCCGGTGGACCTTAAGACGAGCCACAAGGCCTAACATCAAAGCCCACTTTGCCATTTCTCTTCAGAGAAGCCCTAAATGAGACCTGGAAGACTTTAGAACCTATAAATACATTGTTTAGCAGCCCTAAACGGGTGTGTGCTCCTGTAATGAGATTTTGAGCCACCAAACTTTGTTTTTCTAGGGTTAGGCGATGGAGATGGGGATTCTTCCCCAGATCCATTGTTCTTCCTCCTTTTTATCTTATTAACTTTTCTGTTTCATACTTTTGCATTCTTCTATGTCTTTTATCATTCATTGCATCATGTAGATTTTGTCCAGGTTGGGAATCCATAACTCCTTATGTAAATACCTATTGCCTTGGCTCAAATGATTTTGGCTTCTAAGACTCTTTAGGTTCTTGGTTTCCTTTCATTTTTTTCTTTTTCTCTTTTTTCATTTTTTTTTTTGAGAAAGGGGAAACCGCCTTTTGACTTAGAAACTTAGGGAGCATGAAAATTGCCTTTAAGACTGAGCTTTTTTGAGACATCATGAGGCTTGCTGAGATTGCATGGTACACTTCCTTCCCGGTTTCATTCAGTCATTCTCTTGAGTGACTGAAAACTATGTTGTTTCTCCCTCTCTGGCGCTTTTGCACATATTTGTCAACATAGACTTAAAAGAGAGTGTATGAGGTTTAAACATGAAAGTTTGGGCTAAGGGAGAGGTACCAGCTAAAGATGAACTGGCCATCTAGTACGACAAAGAGTGGAATGATAAAACCAGGCACAAGCAGCACCCGATAAAACCTTCTCCACCCACTATACGTTTTGATCGATGGGAATATTCCCGGGAAGGATTTTTAGCCGGTAAAATGCATCCTCCGATACAGTTTTTAGCCCATAACCTCGAGAATGCTGATTATACCATTTTTGAACGTCCAAACTCCATTTCAACACTTGGTCTCAACTCTTCTGCTCCAAACAGACTCCAAAGTACGTGTTTAAGACTCCAAACCATGCAAAGACTCACTTGGACCTAATGTAAACCCTTAAAAACCTAAAATGCATGAAATAAGACATGATTTAGACTAAAAATGCAAGCTAAATGATGCATTTTATGAACATATCAATTCTGAAATTGATCGGAATTTCTCCACTTGTGGAGATACTGGATCAAGTAAAATTTGTGTTAAAACAACATGTAATATACAAAAAATTCATATCATAGAAAAACGTTATATAGTATACCTTGGTATTTTTTTATACATGCAAGCCTGATAAAAATCACAATGAAAAAAAAGATACGTACATTGGACGTAATCTACAACAGTTTTTGCATAATCACTCCAAAGAGTGCACACTAATTGTAGATCACTATTGAAATTAACACACAATCATCAGTTTAACTATAAAATAAAACAACAATACATTAGTAGAAAATCCATCTAAAAGTTTAACATCTTACGTTGAATCTCTAAGATAAATCTTAATTCTAGAACACCATTTCCTTTGAGCCATGACATCTTCAATGTGTCCAACTCTTATGATTTTTCCGATCACATCTAAATGTTTGCAATATATTAACAAACAATAAATCAACACATGTATATATTACAGAAAAAGAAAAAGAAAATCTAAATCACGGTTAAGAGATGGTACCGATCAAATAGCCATTGTCAAAATTATCTGATAAAATATCTGGGAAACTTTTGATACACCTTTCGGGTATCTCCGACTGGAAATCCAAGCATCTCAAAACAGTGGTGGTTGCATAGAACACTATCTTGAAAGGAACTCGGGTGGTTTGGTACTATGAATTATACTGAGACACCTTAAAAATATTGATAAACACTGATTTTCCTTCAATCAAATCTTTATGGAAAGATTTAGCAAAATCTTTTTCAACAATTGTTTGTATTCTATCACCCTGAGGTCCAAAACATATTAAAAATACCAACAAATAATGGATTATCCGATATATTCAAAACTTACAGGACTAACCTTTTGATCAACTAACACCATCTAAACCTTGATAACATAACTATCAGAACCCGGGCGTAAATCCTTAATGAAAACATTAGATGGTGTTTTTCTTTTAAAGATCGACATAACTTAGACCACACAAAAGTATAGAAAAAAAACTGAGATAGCTTAAGACGCAGAAAAGGTCTGTATATATATAGCGGAAGGCATAGTACATACTACATAAATCAGACCTAATTCCGATTAGATTTAGTACTTTTTAAAATATAGATATCGTTCAATAAAAAAGACAAATACAAGAAAATCTTCTAATTTTGTATATAATAAAAAACATTTTAGCTAAGTAATATCGATTTAAATATAATTTATAGGAAAAATTCCATAAGTAAGGTAATACTAATATTCCAAGATGGAAAATATTACCAAAAAACCTGCATAAAGAAAGTAGAAACCATATTTTCCAAACAAATTATAGCAATTTAGAAAACTAATTTCAGAAACTCTGCCTACATTATAAATCATAAATATTAAAACGTGTAAATTTAACATTAATTAGACGAAACAATAAATTAGATGTATGAAATAATTGCACGAAAAAATTTCTTTACATGATATAATTACATAATAAATTTTTTTTATTTACTTGAGACAGTTGCATGATAATTTACAAGAGGTCTAATATTATCAGGGAAAATAAATTCTAATAGAAATACTGTTCCCGTTGATTTTAGGTTTCACCCTAACTTATACTTAACACGAAGAATATCACTTAACTGACTCTAAAACACTAAACGTTCTCTGTATAAATTATCTGTTTATCAAATACTAAAATTATAAATTCTATGTTTATAAGATATTAATATTATAATTTAAATTACCATATCAAACCTAAAATACAATATATATATATATATATGAGTCAGCATTTTTAATGTATGTTACCAAACATTTAATCTATTATGCTAGTTTTGAATATTATGGAACATTGTCGACTAATAGCACATACTCGGAAATCAATAACATATGTTCAATGAACAAAAAATCCATAATGCGAAAAAATAATGTAGTTCAACGCGTTAAAAGAAAATACAAAGATTGATCCTCTAAGTTTTATGAATTCGTAAAATGAAAATTCAATCGTGGCTGCTGGATAAGATTAATATATTATCCTTACAATGCGATAAACCATCAATAAAATAAACGACATGGTAGGCGACACTCTGCCGATCAGAATAGTTTGATTAGCAGAAAGCGAGCTATGACATATGAAAATTGAAAGAAAAATCTAGAAAAGAGCAATGTCACATCAGTTTGGAAAAGAAGAGTATGGAAATTGAATTCCCGAATTCAAATTTAATCGAGATATGATTGAATCCGAAATTACTGAATAAGAGCTTCACTTTCCTCTGATAAACAATCACAACACTTTTTAAGGAAGAGACAAGAAACTAAATCATCAAACTCAGAAAACGAAGAACTGAAAATTAAATTTCGATTAGCTAAATTGTTAATCATACCCATCAAAATCCCAAAACAAATCATTCGCCTTTTCGATTTCTCCTCTCTGGCAACAACCGTCGACTCAGTGTAGTGTAATTAGCAACGTTTGAAGAAAACCATTCTCTCTCTCTTAATTTAGCAAGAATGTCAAAAAAATTTCCCAGATTCGCAACAGCCTATGATCACAATCATGAAGCTATACACATCTAAATCAACTTTGCTTTTATTCTCGTTGAAGAAACCCAAAATTTATCGTTAATATTATTTTTAGTGGTTAAGTTTAATTCGGTAAACAGTAAACCAAATTACATTATGGTTTAGGTGTTTTTAAGTTCTGAACTTTTATTATGTAGGTAAATAGGTTTTGAACTTTCCAATCAGGTGGAGATACGTTTTAACTTTCAAATTAGGGAGAACTAGACAAGGTCAAAATTTCGGGTGAATCTGTTACTATATAAAACTTCTGAGGGGGAAATACGTCGTTTTCCATATTTCAAAACATATAGAAGCTGTCAGAGACGTCATTAGATCTGCACCAGCATCCAAAGGATCAGGTGGATCCTCCCTTGCTCACACTTGTCATATTTGGAGCTATTCACATTGAAATCCCTTTTAATCTGTTTGTGCATGTATTAAGGACCATCCAAGTGACTAAGAAGGTTCCAAGGAAGCTCACTTATCCACCCAAACCACCAGATACAGAAGGCGACATCCTCTCTTTTTATTTGGCCAAAATCCTCTCTTCAATGCTCCAACGGTTATATTCTTTTAATTCAGAAAATATGTTTCTTTCTTTAGCATTTGTAGAACTTGTAGCTGAGCATGTAAAATCACGATTCAATATATTTTAATACAAAGTATTTGTTTTCTTTCAAAGTTGTTATTTGCAAAGATTGTTCTTGTTCTTTAGATTTAAATGTGAGATTCGCTTAACAATTTAGAGGCTGCGACTTAGCTTGTCTGTCAAATTCAAAAAATCGATTTTGTTCACAGATTGAGAGAGTCAATCACCATTGGTTGAGAGAGTCAATCAAGACCACCATCATTCATCTATATCATCGCCCACTTCCGCAACATAACTAGTAAACTCTTGATTATCTTGTGAGCATAAGATTTGGTGGATTAATCTTATATCATTTGGTATCAGAGCACAAGTTCTGATATAAGATCAGTGTATGATCTTATAAACCGATAGAGATGGAGTCTTTGTTTCTGGCCTAACGGCTCTCTCTACTTAGACAAGGGGTGAATCGATGGGAATAGGTTGGTGGAGATTAAACAACTGGCCTAATGGCTCTCTTTGTTTAACCTAGTGGATGAGGAGGTATGGGAAACAAACGACGGATCGAAGTGACACACACACAACCGATGATAGAGTTGTGACAGTTAAGAAATCTTGGAATCAAGGGGAAGCTCTGATACTGGTTCGTCCTTAGGCGGCTCTAAACCTGGCGTAGGAGCGTTTAAGCTCTGAAACCAGTTGATATAAGATCAGTGTATGATCTTTGATAACACTGTATTTTGACCACTTTTATGGATCGTTTTGAAATACTTTTTTCTATGTTTTTTTATTGCTTTCAAGTACTTTTATTACGTTTTTCTAGTATTTGTAGTTCCAAGACTCTTTTCAGGAAACTTAGGGAAAAACTTAACAAAATGGATAGAAGACCAGATTTTCAGCTCAGAGTCAAACCGTTAGAAGTTCAACCCCGATTGAAGGCCTTCTCACTGTCTGATCCAGCTCAAATTTGGAGATCTCAAAGATGGAAGTATCAGCTTTCCAGCACACTTTACAGCTTGGCAATCCAACGGTTCAATCAAAAGATATGCGAAGAGCAAGATGTCCCTTAAATCAGCCGGCAAGCATTTCCACCCGCGGCCAACAGCCATTTCACCACGGTCAGAGGCTTCCCAACCACGGCTAGCCATCCATTGCCCGCGGTCCCGCACATCCCAACCGCGGCCAGCTAACTCCGAGTTCGGAGTTCCATTTCTGAAGCCCATATCATTTTCCCAGCCTCAATTCCGGAACACTAAAGACCAGAGAGCATTGGAGACTATAAATACATATCATTTATGTCGTTTTTACAGAGAGAAGAAGAGAGACGAAATACTTTACAAGAAATTTACTTTAAGCTTTTGTTTTTAGGTTTTAGGGAGAGAGAGATCTATCTCTTGAACCCTTGTTCTTTCTTTTTCAATTTCGGTTTCTGTTCTACTTTTTAATACTATGTTTTTGATTTTGTTCATCATTTCTGAGTAGTTTTATTTTTGAGTCTAAAGGATTTTCGATGGGGATACATATGTTTGATGAGGATTCCATGAGCTATTGAAGCCGAATCTTAGAACTTTTTCTTCTGAATTTATTTTTACTGCATGAGAGTAGCGTCATGAACTACAATCTGATCCAGATGCTTGGTGACACGAATGTGTTCATCAGGTGTCAGATCTAGTGTGGGAGAGCAAAACAAACATAGGAGTGGAAACCTACCTCTGGGCGATTTGTGAATGCTGGCGAGTCTTAAACATAATGCATCTCTTCTCTTCCAGGGCCAGAGTGGAAACCTACTGGTCAGGGTTAAGAGAGATAATTGTCTATGATCACGACAGTGGCGTATTCATACGTCCGTGACTCTAGTTCGAAAATTTTAAGCTAAGATCTTATCAAATTTACTCTCTAGCAATGTATTGAATCGTTCATACCCTTGAGAAAACTTCTCTGAAACCCAGCGCCCTCTTTCCTATAGATTTACACTGATTTTTTTTATTCAAGTTTTAGTCTAGTATTTTCATTCTCTTAATCGTTTTTCATTTAAGCAATTAGATTTAGCCATTTTTCTCGTTTTTAGTCGTTTTCGTTAAGTTTAGTTATTAGGTCATTTTAATTCCCGTATTATCTCGTTAAGATTAGTATTTACGTTTTAAAGACACCACCAAAACTCTCACAAAAATCGCCTTGTTCTAGACTTCCTTACTTTATATTTCTTTCGAAGGCTTTTGCAGGAAAGATCCTCCTTCTCCGTGGATTCGATCCCTAAGTACTACAATGGATCAGCTGTGCACTTACGGCTATTGATTTCATTTAGGGTAAAACTTGACAACCCTCAGAACAGATCACATCAAGTTTTTGGCGCCTATGCCGGGGAAGGCACGCGGTTTCTTTCCCGCAAAACCCTAAGAAAGGTTGCTAAATCTACTCTAGAACCCTTTTTCTACCTATTTTCGTTTTTGGTTCTTCTTCTTTCAGGTTATGAAGCAATGAACACTATGAAACGAAATTACTACTATGAGGAAGGTTTTCACAACACTCCTCAAGCCACTTGACGCCGAGAAGCACAATACATTCGTGATCTCTCCTCAATGGATCAGAATTCAACAAATCAATTCGCGAAGTTTTAGAGGAACAAGGATTCTACAAGGACCACGACCCTTATTCAACTTATAATGTCCACGCAGATATCCATGATCCTCTCTTTGTTGAAGATATGCCTTCTGTCTCCCAAACCGAGATTGATGATATGCTTCAAGAGCTCAATGAATATATGGATGACGGGTATGGGGTAGCTTGTGAATTAGATGGAGAATCCTCCATCAAGTTTGTTACAAAGAGGCCATCAAATGAAATTCCTTTGGATCATCAAGTCATGGAAGCCATTCATCAAGAAAAAGGAGAACCTATTTCTATCTCTAGTGACGGTCTCGTGTCTACCGATTCGTTCAACTGTTTTGCAGATGACAAACAAGATCATAAGTCACTTCCTCTTGATGAACCAAAGCTTTTTTCTCCTTCAGCTCCTCACCACCTTGACTGTAAGATAGACCACGTGGAAGATGAGACACTAATGGTGACATCAAAACCACCATTGGAGGCGCTTTCTAAGACGAAGGATTCTGAGAAGTTTGATGCCCCATTCTCAACCAAGGGAGTGAAATTTCATGATTCTCTTTGTGATACTGGACCTGATGTGAATCTCATACCAAAGACCATTGCAGAGAATATAGGTATTTCGATTTTTCATCCTTTTAAGATTTACATTCACTATGAAGGTTTTTCTGGTGCAGCTCCATTCGGTTTCAAACCCGAATTGCCTTTAAAAGGGGAAGTTTGTCTTGTTTCTACTAATTTCCATGTTCTGGCACCTGTTGAAACACTCATCGACTACCCGAATCGATGTATGAGTTTCACAAAGCGACAAGAAAACCTCTCATCCAGCGATTCTTACCAGGAACTCTCATTGTCTGACAATAGGCGGTGTAGATAATCCAATGTTTGGCCCTGGAGGAACTACAAAAGATGTTGGATACGTTCTAGAAATGAGAGCACCCAAAGAAAACGCCGAATTGACAAGCTTGACGAGCAAAGGTACTTCCTTATGCACACCTTCAACTAATGCTCATATGAGAGGTGATGGAGACTTAATTGAAGCAAGAGTGAAGCTTAAATGGCTCTCAAGACTATTTTCCGAAGACTCTCCACAAGGAAAAAGAATTAGAGACAAGAAGCAAGAGGATCTGGACATCTTTCCTTGGATATTCAGCACCGCGGTCGCGCATGCGCTACCAGCAGCCAACCCATGTTTCTCCGTGGTCGCGACACTTGCACCTGCGGCCAAACCACCTTTCACCGCGGTCACAACACTTCCACCCGCGGCCAATGCTCTTTTTACCAGTTCTCCAACAGTTCAAGCCATGGGGACACCTCTCCAAACAAACTGTCCTCACATTGGATGCTTAACCTTCTCCACACATCAGATCATAAAGAATCATTCGTCCTTGTGTGTTGCAACATTGTCCAATGTTATGACGTGAGAGAAACCTTATTCAACTCATCATACAAGCATCGAAGACGTTCTCCTATCACAAGTGGTGTTGAAGACTCATACATCAAAGAAGTTCCAAGACTGATTTTTGATCCTGGAGGAGGCTACTATCTCGAACCTGAAGACAAAATTTTCAATTGGGAATGGCGTTATAAGGGATATACAAAGGAAAAACAAGGAGAAGCAAAGAGGACTTGTCCCAAGACAATGTCTTTTAAGGACTAAGTCACGTCCTACACCGAAGTCGAGCTAAACGACTTAAAACAAAAACGCTTAATGGGAGGCAACCCATTTAGGTATTGTTTTCTTTGTTTAACCTAGTGGATGAGACGGTGTGGGAAACAAACGATGGATCGAAGTGACACACACAACCGATGATAAAGTTGTGACAGTCAAGAACTCTTGGAATCAAGAGGAGGCCGCACTGGATTCTAAGAACTCACAAGTATGAAGAAAACTTCTCGTTTTATTGATATCAAAAGCATAAGTGTGTTTTAATAAATCGCATGTGGAACCTTATAGGAATAGTTCGTCGGCTGGAGCCTTCTAGGGAAAACCAAAAATTAAAACAAAAAAAGGAAACCTAATACATTCGAGAGTTTCTCTAAAAACTGAAGGACAAAATGCAAAAAGAAAAATAACCAAGAGGACTAAAGTTTGATTCCTGCAAAACAACAAAAAGGAAAACTCGTTATTTTGAATTCAAATTGAAAGACTTACCTGAAAAAGGAAAGTTTGAGGCTCCTCCGCGTCTTGAGTCTAAATGATGTCGTTTGGGAGCTGAGTGATGGAAAATAAAGTTGGGCCGAGAGTTATCTTCAAATGATGCCAGTCCTTAGTCTCCACTTGATCCTCGAGAGCTTGATCCATGAAGCTTTCTTGGCTTTCTTGACTTGTGATGCCGAGTGTGCCCATATTCTTGTTGAGGTCTTCAAGCTCTTGTTATGCCATTAGTCTCTCCACAGCTTCTCGAAACTTCCTCTAAGGGTTCTTACATCGGATCTAGTTCTTGGTGGTACATACACGGTGGGAATTTTGTCTTCCTTAGGCGGCTCTATGCTCATGTCTTCATCATTCCCTCCCCCTTGAAAAGGTTCTGTCCTCAGAACTGGTTCATCTGCATGAAAAGGGGACAAGTCATAAATGTTGAAACTCGAAGAAATTTGCATCTCACCTGGCAAGTCAAGTTGTAAGCATTGTTGCCAATGCATTCGGGCCTCATGTGCTCCCATACCCACACCCATGTCCTCATCAAGTTCCTATCAAAAAGCTTTTGTTCTTTATCTTCTGTTTTTGTTATTTGAGTTTTTCATTAAAATAAAATAAACCCATAAGAAATGTTTTTTTTTTTCAGTTCTGATTCTCTCATTGTTATTTTATTTTTCAAAAAAAAATATATATATATATATATATATATTTATAAAAAAAATCTTGTTTAAGTTTTGCTTGTTTCATTTTTGTTATTTGCTTCTACACCCTTCAAAAAAAAAAGTTTAGATCTGTTTAATTTATTTCATTTGCCTATAAAAAGAAATGTTCAAAAAAAAAAAAATTCTCTTAGAATCGTTTGGTTAATTTTTGTTCTCATAACTTTTCGAAAAAACAAATCATATCTGTGACATCCCGATTTCCGGTATATGTGAAAAGGGTTATAAGAATTGATTTGGCTACCTATGTCATCAAAGTGTACTTATCTTTTCCGGTCAAGTGTCTTGAGAGAACTTCAAAGTTAAGCGTGCTTATGCTGGAGTAATCCCAAGATGGGTGACCTACCAGTACCGTGTGAGTGAAGACAAAGCATGGGGAAAGATCACGTGGTGATTACAGGGACAGTAGACAACCCTTACGAGCCTCCCGGACCAAGCGACTCCCGACCGTCGGACAGGGGTGGGCCCAATGTGCCTAAAGAGAGGCCAATCGTCGGACAGTGGTGGGCCAACGGACCTCAGAGAGAAAGGTGTTGGGCTCACTGGTAGGGGCGGTTGGGGGCGTTCAGAGTTGATAGCCAATCCAGATGAAAGGCGGATTCGGGGTCTCATGGATTTGATAGCCGGTCCGTCTGGTTCCCGGTTAGGGAAGAAGGGAGCGGGGTCTCACAATTGGTATCAGAGCCATGGTTTGCCAACCGGCTCTGACCCGGTTGGCGTCTTGGGACGTGGTTGAGAATTCGAGGACAAATTCCTTGGAAGTCGGGGAGAATTGTGACATCCCGATTTCCGGTATATGTGAAAATTCTTAGAAGAATTGATTTGGCTACCTATGTCATCAAAGTGCACTTATCTTTTTTGATCAAGTGTCTTGAGAGAACTCCAAAGTTAAGCGTGCTTATGCTGGAGTAATCCCAGGATGGGTGATCTACCGGGAAGTGGTCCGCGGTACCGTGTGAGTGAGGACAAAGCATGGGGAAATATAACATGGTGATTGCAGGGACAGTAGACAACTCTTACGAGCCTCCCGGACCAAGCGACTCCCAACTGTCAGACAGGGATGGGCCCAATGGGCCTAAAGAGAGGCCAACCGTCGGACAGTGGTGAGCCAACGGACCTAAGAGAGAAAGACGTTGGGCTCACTGGTAGGGGCGGTTGGTGGGCCAACGGACCTAGAGAGAGGATCTTGGGCCCCAGATTATACGGCGTTGGGCTCACTAGTAGGGGCAGTTGGGGGCGTTCAGAGTTGATAGCCAATCCAGATGAAAGGCGGATTCGGGGTTTCATGGATTTGATAACCGGTCCGTTCGGTTCCCGGTTAGGGAAGAAGGGAGCGGGGTCTCACAATATCTCTTGATTATTCTGTTATCTGCTCATTCATATATATACAGATATATTATAAAAAGTTTGGATTTATTTGCATCATTACCATTCTGTCTTGTTCAAATCATACCCCATAATATGTTATAAAAGAAAATAAAAAGACCATATTGTTTCTGTATGCATTTAGTTTTATTTGATTACCATAAAAAAAATTCATTTCTTTTGTATTTCAAAAAGAAAAAAAAGGCTGTAGTCAAAAAGGGAATCGTTTGCCATATTTCTTGTTTTGCTTTTACTCTTTCTTTCCTTTCTTTGTTAATTATGTTTTGATTTCTCTCTCTCGTGTCTTGTGCGAGGTATCTCAAGAGGAGAACCAGAAAAGCCATGGATTAATCTAGTTCAGAATTCAGATGAAGAGGATCCATATGGTGATAATTAAAGCCGAGAAGAAGACTCATACCAAGGCTCGAGTCCATATGATTCTGACCAAGGAGAATCGTTGCAGCAATATGATGACTCAGCCTCTGACTATGGTGATGAACCAGATGGATAAGAGCCTTAACCTGAATCACCAGACCACTACTCGTTCAGTTTACACAACCCCAAGCCCTACAACAACGAGCATCCCACCGACATGTCAAGTTGGAGCCACCCGAGAGAAAACTTCAATTATGACAAATTTTATGGAGATGAAGCCAATGAAGAATGTTATGATGATTCATATGTGAAATACCAAAAAACCAGCACGACAAGAGAAGCCTCACTACATGATGCCGCCGTCCAACACAATTATATAACAACTCAGCCGTGACACAGAATCTGACCACAAAGAGGTGCCCATAAGTTGCAAATGCTACAAAGATTTTAACACCATAACATGAGCTGCTAGAAAAACCTCAAAGTAAGACGTTAATATCTGCTGACTGTGGAAATCACACAAGAAGATTTGAATACGTCGGAAGCGTTTTATTGATGGTAAATCGAATTACAAGGAGGATGCTTTCAAGAACTAGGTTAATTGCTCTAAGTTCTCTCTATGCTCTTAAGAATTCACGTGGATTAATTGTGAGGAATCCCTTCCTCTATATATAAACCAATAGTCAGTTTAATCAAAATTTTCCTTTTCCTCTTCCGAAGTCAGCGTTATCCCCATACTGGGCTTAATTGTTACTGGGCTAACTCAGCCTGACCCAGTTTGTCACAACACAAACCATTGTTAACCGGGGTCAATTAGGTCGGTCTCGTTTTTTGTCAAGTTAACCCAGGTGTGCGGAGTACACCTCTAATAATCATGGATGCTTTTAGTTGTCTTAAGGGATAAAAATTTGTGGAGTCTATTAGGATCAATAACTGTGTTTTCAACCCTTTATTTTTTTAAAAAATCAATGAAATACAAAACTCTTATAATAGGTATGATATATATTGAAAATTTGACGATTCTTTTTTTTTTGTAAACGTTATATTATAAATCTTAAAAAAAAACATTTTGTAAATATGAAATACTTTGGTCTGCATTGATCAAAAATGGATTTTTCCACTCCAAAATAGTTAGGAATTTCTTACCTTTTCTTTAAATGGTTTTATATTCATATTTTCCAGTTAATTATACGGAAAATTCTGGTGTTTCTTTTACACGGCACAATATATAGAATTGATTATTTAGTTGGTAATTAAAAAGGGAAAACTATGAAGAAACCTTAAAAAAAGAGGAAATTATGCGTAAACTATAAATTTCTTATATATATATATATACATATATATGCATTAAAAACGGACTTGCGAGTTAGCGGTTCTCATTATTTGATATTCTTGCATTCAGTTTCTTCAATGGAAGTGCTTGGTAATTATTAATGTTCTTGCATAATAATTTATTTACTTTCTTCCCGAGTTTGAGCTATTCTTTGTTATCATCATAGTTTTTGAGTTTCTCTATTGTCCATGTCTAAGCGCTCACAGGCGACAGCGCAATTGGCAAGTTATGCCATTTCATCTTCCCGAGGAAATATTTTTTTTTAATGATTTAGATACACATGTTTGTGCTAAAAAGGTAATTTCTCTGCTTGGATGAGGTGTAATCAGATCTATCTAGAGGCGAGGAATCTTTTATACTCAGAGATCCCTACTATGTTTGTATAAGATCGTAAAAATAAGTCTTGGAGGCCAAGGTTTATGGGAACTTATGTGCATGTGATGTAGAGGAATCGCTGATAGAGTTCGGAGAAGAATACTATCTGAGGGCTTTATTGGACGTAGTAATGGGTCTGTGTAGTTTCGTTGAAATTAGGACAGTTGGTGGTCTTCTTCACTTTTAGAAGTGTGATAACACCGTATTTGTACCCATTTGCACTATTTATTTCAAATGCTTTTTTCAAAGGTTTTAATCCGTTTTATGAACTTTTATTATGATTTCTCTATATTTGTAGTTTCAAGGCTCTTTTTAGGAAACTTAGGGAAAAAGTTGGTAAAATGGAAGAAATCCACATTTTTAGCTCAGACTCAGACCGTCAAAAGTTCAGCCTAAAATGAAGACTTTCTCATCGTCTGATCCAGCTCAACTTTGGAGACATTCAAGAGGAGAGAACCAGCTTTTCATAGCACTTTACATCAGGAAGATCCAACGGTGCAATCAAACGTTTTACAAAGAGCAAGTTGACCAAATTCACAATCCCAAAAGACTCTCACCTGCGGCAAAGAAGTGTTTTACCTACCCTGGAAGACTCTCACCCCCGGTGGACACATGGCGAGCCACAAGGCCCAACATCAAACCCCATTTCGCCATTCCTCTTCAGAGAAGCCCTAAATGAGACATGGAAGACCTTAGGACTTATAAATACATTTCTTAGCAACCCTAAACGGGTGTGTGCTTGTAATGATATTTTGAGCCACCAAACTTTGTTTTTCTAGGTTTAGGCAATGGAGAAGGGGATTCTTCTCTGGATCCATTGTTCTTTCTCCTTTTTATCTAATTAACCTTTCTGTTTCATCTTATGCATTCTTTCATGTCTTTTATCATTCCTTGCATCATGTAGATTTTTACTAGAGAGTCAAGTTTCTGAAGAGTCATCGATAGGCATACATGTATGATTAGGATTTCTAAGTTTTGTAAACCATATTATGGATCTCATCTCTTCTACGTTGTTCATATTGTATGATAGTAGATTCATGACCTATTCTCTGAGCCTAGGATCAATCAGAGCGACGAGAGTGCTGTATCAGATCATCCATACCTAGCTTCAGAAGAACATAGTCACTACAGGAGTCGACAGCTACCTGTAGAGAAGATGTGAGCAAACGAATTCAATAGTTAAAGCATGAGAGCGAGAGTTAATTGTCAGATTTAAGAGATTAGTTGATTAAGATGGCGAGAGTTGGTTAATCCTACATATGTCTATTCTAGTTCCATGCAGATCCCAGAAATAGATTAAGATAAACGCTTGGAGGCTAATTGGAAATGATTTAACATCGATTAGAGTAAACCGGAGAAGTCTAAATAGCTCTCTATGAGTCTAAAGTCTATAGTTTCAGTCGAACACCCTTGAGATATTCTTTTAGCAACTCATTTGCATTGCATTTTATTTCCCGTAAATATTAGACTAGGTTTAGTTTAGGATCCCGTAACCAAAAACTCCAAACCCCAATGAGTTTATGACTTTGCTTACTCCCCCAGTTTAGTGTTTCCTTGCAGATTAGACATCTTCACTGTGGATCGACACCCTAAGTCCTATAAAGTAGATCTTTGCACTTTCAGACATTAGGGTTTTATAAATTTAAAACTCCGGACCAATGGGCTTGCAAAAGACGAGCAACCCCAAGGCCCATCAAAGTGCATACCGACATTAGGTTTAGCTGATTAACAATCACGTAGCAATAATTATTTAGGATATTTTTGTAGTTTCCGTATCTATATTTGGGTCTATATATTTTATATTTTGTTGTATTTTGATAATATCCGTATTTTATTAATAATATAATAAAAATCTTTTTAAACATTCTTTTGAGAAGCAATATATAACAAAACTGAAAATTGTTATAATTATAAAAGGTAATATTACAAATCCTAAATAATATATGCATATAGACATTAGAATATTAACAGCTGTAGTAGCTATAATAGTTTTTAACTTGATAGGTATTTGTTAATTTGTTTTTGGTCAAATATTATTGTCTCTGAAAATTTTTTTAAAAAAATTGATTACTCTAGTTCAGATCTCAATAGGAGAACCAGAAAAGCCATGGATTACTCTAGTTCAGAATTCATATGAAGAGGATCCATATGGTGATAATTAAAGCCGAGAAGAAGACTCATACCAAGGCTCGAGTCCATATGATTCTGACCAAGGAGAATCGTTGCAGCAATATGATGACTCAGCCTCTGACTATGGTGTTGATCCAGATGGAGAAGAGCTTGAACCTGAACCACCAGACCACTACTCTCGATCAGTTTACACAACCCCGAGCCTTACAACAACGAGCATCCCACCGACACGTCAAGTTGGAGCCACCCGAGAGAAAACTTCAATTATGAAACATTTTATGGAGATGAAGCAAATGAAGAATCTTATGATGATTCTTATGTGAAATACCAAAAAATTAGCATGACAAGAGTAGGCTCACTACATGATGCCACCATCCAACACAATCATATAACAACTCAGCCGTGACATAGAATCTGACCAGAAAGAGGTGCCCATAAGTTGCAAATGCTACAAAGATTTTAACACCAAAACATGAGCTGCAAGAAAAACCTCAAAGTAAGACGTTAATCTCTGTTGACTGTGGAAATAACACAAGAAGATTTGAATAGGTCGGAAGCGTTTTATTGATGGTAAATCGAATTACAAGGAGGATGCTTTCAAGAACTAGGTTAATTGCTCTGAGTTATCTCTATGCTCTTAAGAATTCACGTGGATTAATTGTGAGGAATCCCTTCCTCTATATATATAAACCAATAGTCAGTTTAATCGAAATTTTCCTTTTCCTCTTCGGAAGTCGGCGTTATCCGCATACTGGGCTTAATTGTTACTGGCTAACTCAGCCTAGCCCAGTTTGTCACAACACGAACCATTGTTAACCAGGGTCAATTAGGCCGGTCTCGTTTTATGTCGAGTTAACCCAGTTGTGCGGAGTACACCTCTAATAATCTTGGATGATTTTAGTTGTCTTAAGGGATAAAAATTTGTGGAGTCTATTAGGATCAATAACTGTGTTTTAAACCCTTTATTTTTTAAAAAAAATCAATGAAATACAAAACTCTTATAATAGGTATGATATATACTGAAAATTCTTTTTTATTGTAAACGTTATATTATAAATCTTTAAAAAAAATTGAAATACTTTGGTGTGCATTGATCAAAAATGGATTTTTTCACTCCAAAATAATTAGGAATTTCTTACCTTTTCTTTAAATGGTTTTATATTCATATTTTCCAGTTAATTATACGGAAAATTCTGGTGTTTCTTTTACACGGCACAATATATAGAATTGATTATATAGTTAATAATTAAAAAGGGAAAACTATGAAGAAACCTTAAAAAAAGAGGAAATTACGCGTAAACTATAAAATTCTTATATATGCATTAAAAACGGACTTGCGAGTTAGCAGTTCTCATTATTTAATATTCTTGCATTCAGTTTCCTCAATGGAAGTGCTTGGTAATTATTAATGTTCTTGCATAATAATTTTTTACTTTCTTCCCGAGTTTGAGCTATTCTTTGTTATCATCATAGTTTTTGAGTTTCTCTATTGTCCATGTCTAAGCGCTCACAGGCGACAGCGCGTTAATTGGCAAGTTATGCCATTTCATCTTCCCCGAGGAAATATTTTTTTTAATGATTTAGATACACATGTTTGTGCTAAAAAGCTAATTTCTCTGCTTGGATGAGGTGTAATCAGATCTATCTAGAGGCGAGGAATCTTTTATACTCAGAGATCCCTACTATGTTTGTATAAGATCGTAAAAATAAGTCTTGGAGGCCAAGGTTTATGGGAACTTATGTGCATGCGATGTAGAGGAATCGCCGATAGAGTACGGAGAAGAATACTATCTGAGGGTTTTATTGGACGTAGTAATGGGTCTGTGTAGTTTCGTTGAAATTAGGACAGTTGGTGGTCTTCTTCACTTTTACAAGTGTGATAACACCGTATTTGTACCCATTTGCACTATTTATTTCAAATGCTTTTTTCAAAGGTTTTAATCCGTTTTATGAACTTTTATTATGATTTCTCTATATTTGTAGTTTCAAGGCTCTTTTAGGAAACTTAGGGAAAAAGTTGGTAAAATGGAAGAAATCCACATTTTTAGCTCAGACTCAGACCGTCAAAAGTTCAGCCTAAAATGAAGACTTTCTCATCGTCTGATCCAGCTCAACTTTGGAGACATTCAAGAGGAGACAACCAGCTTTTCATAGCACTTTACATCAGGAAGATCCAACGGTGCAATCAAACGTTTTACAAAAAGCAAGTTGACCAAATTCACAATCCCAAAAGACTCTCACCTGCGGCAAAGAAGTGTTTTACCTACCCTGGAAGACTCTCACCCCCGATGGTCACATGTCGAGCCACAAGGCCCAACATCAAAGCCCATTTCGCCATTCCTCTTCAGAGAAGCCCTAAATGAGACATGGAAGACCTTGGACCTATAAATACATTTCTTAGCAACCCTAAACGGGTGTGTGCTCTTGTAATGATATTTTGAGCCACCAAACTTTGTTTTTCTAGGTTTAGGCAATGGAGAAGGGGATTCTTCTCTGGATCCATTGTTCTTTCTCCTTTTTATCTAATTAACCTTTCTGTTTCATCGTATGCATTCTTTCATGTCTTTTATCATTCCTTGCATCATGTAGATTTTTCCTAGAGAGTCAAGTTTCTGAAGAGTCATTGATAGGCATACATGTATGATTAGGATTTCTAAATTTTGTAAACCATATTATGGATCTCATTTCTTCTAAGTTGTTCATATTGCATGAGAGTAGATTGATGACCTATTCTCTGAGCCTACGATCAATCAGAGCCACGAGAGTGCTGTATCAGATCATCCATACCTAGCTTCAGAAGAACATAGTCACTACAGGAGTGTACCATGCAATCTCAACAAGCCTCATGATGTCTCAAAAAAGCTCATTCTTAAAGGTAATTTTCATGTTCTCTAAGTTTCTAACTCAAAAGGCGGTTTCCCCTTTCTCAAAAAAAAAAAAAAAAAAACAAAAAAGAGAAAAAGAAAGAAAGAAAAGGAAACCAAGAACCTAAAGAGTCTTAGAAGTTAAAATCATTTGAGCCAAGACAATAGGTATTTACATAGGGAGTTATGGATTCACAACCTGGACAAAAATCCAAGCCTGGGGAGTTATAAGGAGAACCTGAAGAAATCCAAATGTGTGGATTTTCGCATGATGGATTAACGGGCTAGTTATGTTTGTATTTTGGTGAGAATTTTCTAGACTTGATCTGATTGATGCATTGTCCATAATTAAGGTCTAGAAGTATGGTTGCTGATATTTTTGAGCTCCCTCTCATTTCTTTTGAATAATATTTTTCCAGATAGGATCTTGTTTTGTTTGAGGACAAACAAAGTCTTAAGTCTGGGGGAGTTGATAACACCGTTTTTTTACCCATTTTCACCATTGATTTCAAATACTTCTTCAAAGGTTTTAGTCAGTTTTAGGAACTTTTATTATGATTTCCATGTATTTGTAGTTTCAAGGCTCTTTTCAGGAAACTTAGGGAAAATGAAGGCAAAATGGAAGAAATCCACTTTTTCAGCTCAGAGTCAAACCGTCAGAAGTTCAGCCTCAATGAAGACTTTCGCACCGTCTGATCGAGCTCAAATTTGAAGACAATCAAGAGGAGACAACCAGCTTTCCATACGACTTTACATCACGAATATCCAACTGTGCAATCAAAAGATACATGGAGAACAAGTTGACCCAATTCACGGGCCTCGGAAGACTCTCACCCACGGGAAAGTGGTATTTTACCTGGCCTAGAAGACTCTCAACCCCGGTGGACCTAAGGACGAGCCCAACATCAAAGCCCACTTCACCATTCATCTTCAGAGAAGCCCTAAATAAGATCAGGAAGACCCTAGGACCTATAAATACATTTCTTAGCAGCCGTAAACGGGTGTTTGCTCCTGTATGAGATTTTGAGCCACCAAACTTTGTTTTTCTAGGGTTAGGCGATGGGGATGGGGATTCTTCCCCAGATCCCCATCTCCATTGTTCTTTCTTCTTTTTCTCTTATTAACTTTTCTGTTTCATCTTTTGCATTCTTCTATGTCTTTTATCATTCCTTGCATCGTGTAGATTTGTCCCAGAGAGTCAAGTTGTATGAAGAGTCATTCGATAGGTACACATATCGATTAGGATTTCTAAGTTTCTAAACCATATTCTGGATCTCATCTTTTCTAAGTTGTTCATATTACATGTGAGTAGATTCATGACCTATTCTCTGAGACTAGGATTGATCAGAGCCACAAGAGTGCTGTATCATATCATCCGTACCTTAGCTTCAGAAGAACATAGTCGCTATAGGAGTCGAGAGCTGCTTATAGAGAAGATGTGAGCAGACGAATTCAATGTCTAATGTATGATCTTATTTCTGGCATGAGAGCGAGAGTTAATTGTCCGATCTGAATGATTAGTTGATTAAGATGGCGAGAGTTGGTTAATCATACCCATGTCTATTCTATTTCCATGCAGATCCCAGAAACAGATGAAGATAAATCGCCCAGAAGCTAATTGGAAATGCCACCAAACATCGATTAGGGTAAACCGGAGAGGTCTAAATCACGACCTATGAGTTTAGAGTCTATAGTTTGAGTCGATATGCTTGAGATATTCTTTTAACAATTCATTCTGCATTTCATCTTATTTCTTGTGAATATTAGATTAGGTTTAGTTTAGGATTCTTAACCAAAAACCCTAAATCCCATGAGTTTATGACTTTGCTTACTTTCCCAGTTTGTTGTTTCTCGCAGATTAGACATCCTCCTTGTGGATCGACAAACTAAGTCCTACAACATACATCTGTGCATTTGCAGACACTAGGGTTTTATAAATTTAAAACTTTTTGAGGACCAATGGGCTTGTTAAAAACAAACCCTAGGCCCGCAAGCCCATCATCATCATATCAATATTTTTTTTTGGAATTCCGAAACGTCTTTCAGTAGAGTTATGATTGATAACCCAAATAGTTGCTTTGCTTTTACTGAGTCTGAAAATATCGTAGATGGATCTTGCGATGTTAACATTTGTGTGGGTAGGTTATGTTTATTTTGGATGTTCTTATGGGATGTCGCATCTTAAATTTGGTAAACATAAACTGCTATAGTGTTCACTTGACTTTTTATGTTTTTGGTGATAAGATTTGATTGGATGTGTTATGACTGTTCAAAACTATGTTAACCCGCAACATTCTTTTGAAAGCTACGTGATGATGAGATCCTAGGTGATCAACTCCGAAGGAAAGGCTGTGGAGGATGCGAGAATATGGACAGATGAAGATGTGATGATGATTCGAATGAGGCTGTGATGGTGGCGTGATGATTGATTCTCAAACAGGAGATGAGATCGAGTTTAGGAGATAGAAGAATCTCTTGTAAACAGATTAGTTCTAATAGATTCGAATTTCAGAGTTTTCTTGATCTCAGAAATCAAAAGAGCGAAGAACACAATAAGGTTTTTGACATAAAATTCTTCACTACTTTCGCTGACTTGCGATTCCCAGGTTATTTATAGCCTTAGAAAAATCGCAAACCTAAAGAAACAAAGCTACAGGAAATTTGAAATAAAACAACAGGAAGTTTGACTTAAAAATAAAACAGCGAGGCGTCCCTTCCAAAAGGACCTAAATGGTGCATCTCAAAATACTAAACTAGTGCATTCTGAACGGCTCAGACTTGCACATTATTACCCATTAGCAACAACTCCTAAGTAACTCGACGTAGCAATGATTTCTGCCTCGTTAAAAACCTTGGGGAAGAACCTCCTTCCTACCAAAATCCTCACCAAGGAAAAGAGTACAGAATCATCACCTAAGTTACCTAGTCATTGTTACCGGGTTCTTCGTTCTTCAAGATAGAGATGTTGAAGATGTGAGCTTCAGCCTCCAGTTGATCGCTGTCCTCTGCGGCAATGAGGGCGTGAGCTTCCTTAGCCATCTCCCTAGCTCTGGAACGAGTGATCCTTCCAGCTATCTCCGGCTCTTCCTCCTCTGAGCTCGTCATGATCATATCATCCTCTCCTTCTTGAAAAGGATTTGTCCTCAAATCTGAATCTGCGACATAAGGGAGCAAGTCACGACACATTGAAAGCATCAGAAATGTTATACTTACCTTGAAGATCAATCTGGTAGGCGTTGTTGTTGATCCTTTTGATGACCGCGAATGGTCCATCAACTTTATGTCGTATCAACTGCATGAGGGAACAAGTTTTACCCTTAACAAAACAAATGAAAGCCGCAAGTGCACAGCTAATCAGTTGTAGTATTTAGGGATCGAATCCACAGAGATTTGTGTGCCTGGTATTCTTCTACGGTTTTTAACTTTATGTCTAGACTAGATTGGTTTTTAAAGGTTGGTTGTTTGTTTTGCGAATTAAACTAAAAACAAAGAAAGCAAATAAATCTATCCTAAAAAGCAAATAAGAAAATCGAATGAAATGCAATTAGAATAAGCAAAATATCGAATGAAAGACTAATAACGCAAGTGAAATATCGCATGAAAGGTAAATTAAGCAAGTAAAATATCGAACTAAGGGAATTGAAATGCAGGTCTAAGAAAGCAAATTAAAATCGATGGAATTGTATACTATGGCTAAAAACGCTGAGCTTTTGGGAACTCTAAGGGATCATAATCGGTTTTAACACTAGGGTAAATAGATTGGGATTGACGGATAACGATATATGGGTTCTAGAGCTAGAGTACGGCGGTATGACTACGTCACTGTCGTGATCATAACCAACTGTTTCTCGCAACCCTGACCAGTAGGTTTCCACTCTGGCCCTGGAAGGGGGAGAACGCAAGAGCTGCACAAGACTCGTCAATACTCACGATCTCGCCGCAGGTAGGTTTCCACTCCTACGAAAAAATGGCCTGTTTCATTATAGGGCTGATACTTAATGAAAACTTTCGCAATCTCAGAGACCAAACTTCTAGACCAATATCAATCAGTATGCATCAATCGGGAATAGCCTAGAAAATTCTCACTAGCAATACAGGCATAACTAGTCCGTTAATCCGTCATGCGAAAATCTATGCACTAGGATCTAACTTCCAGTCAACTAGCTCTTAACATTCATTAAAAATCTCGGTGGTTCTCATCAAAGAAAGTTTAGGCAAGGCAATCTAGGCTAGGTGTTAAAAAGGTTATTCTAGGGGTAAAGCTTAAAGTGTTTATGGGTTACCTAAAGATCTGGAGGATGCAGGATATTATGCAAAACCGCAAGAGAGAGTTAAGCTGTTGGTATCCACAGTTTTCAGTCACTTTCTTCTTGCCATAGATTCCTGGTCTTCTTCCTCAGGTTCTCCCCTAACTCCCCCAGACTTAGATTTTTGTAAATCTTTCAAAATCATAGCTCCTTAAACGAATAGTGGTTGCTTATTGCTCCACAAATTTTGACAATCTAAGACTCATTGGGCTTTTTGTTTCCCTTTCTCTTTTCACGTGTTTTTTTTTTTTTTTTTTTTTTGAGAAAGGGAACACCTTTAGATATACAGACTTAGAGAGCACGAAATTACCAGTCAATATCTGTCTTGTAAAGCTTCATGATGTTTCTGATACTCTTCCTTCCCAATTCCATTCAGTCTCCTTTGTGAGTGACTGAAAACTGTGTCGCTCCTCTTCTCTCCGACGTTTTTGCACATATCTGCTGATATAAACTAAAGAGAGAATGCATGAGGATTGAAAACAAGGGTTTTGGGTTTAGGGTATGGTACCAGATAAAGATAAACTGGTAATCTAGGACGACAAAGAGTGGTAAAGTGAGGGTAAAAGACGTCCTAGATGTGTATGTCGATGCCTGCCTAAAATCAATGATGAGAAAATTAGATATCAAAGTCCAAATAAAATGAGCTAGTATATCCTGTCAGAAAGAATCTCCATGAATAGAAGTCCTCTGGTGGGAGTTCATAGTGCAAGTAATCTAGCTACCGCCTAGTCTAGTGCTAACCACAAATGAGCTATCATGCATAGTGTAGAAGCGTGCAGGTCTAAATCATCATAGTTTTGCGTCAAACATTCCTGAAAAATACTTAATGTCGAATAGGTTACATATTAAAATTTAAAAAGTACTTGGAATTTATAAACAAAAGCAAGAAAATGATTAGTAAGGATAGACATCCTCCCCCAGACTTAAATCACACTGTCCCCAGTGTGAAAGAGTTGGTGAGAAGATGGTGAATAAAAGAGAAATAAAATAAGATAAAAGAAAAGAAAATGATGATAGAACCGTGATGGTAGTGAAGTGCTGATCAATCACTCATCCTCCGATGTGTCGTCTGCGAACTGGTGCTGCTCCTATAGGAAGGTGACAACACGCTCAAAGCGTCGTCCCTGTCTCTCAACTCTGCACACAGGCCGCAGCTGCATCACGCTTCGCCTTGGCCACTATGTATTGGCCAATGGTGAATGGTAGACTAGGTACAGAAGGCAGAAAATCATCAGGTTCCGGATCAATAATAACAAGAATAAACAGAGAACAGGTCGAAATCCCAGATCTATAAACCTAGATGTCTTAATCGATTATGAGAGCCCCTTTCGGGAACCCTAAGCCCAACTCGGGATCTACTCAGACATGGCTGAGGTCGACATCATCATCGGTTTTAATAAAAGTAATGAAAAACAGTAAAGAAAAGAGATAAAGAAAGCTTCTCTATTGAAGAACTCGGACTTGAACAATCTTCTACAAAAATCTCATAAAAACGGCTAAAGGAAAAGGGTTTCTGTAAAGTGTGTATTGCTCTCTCTAAAAACGACCTAAATGACATGTATTTATAGTCTGTAATACTCCATGGTCTCTAGGGTTCCAGAATTGAGGCTGAGAATGACTTTGGGATTCAGATACATGGGCTTTAATTCGGAGATTGATTGCCGCGGTCGGGAGTGTTGTGACCGCGGGGATTGGCTGGTTGGCCGCGGTCAGGAAGCTTCTGACCGCGGGAAATAAGTTGATCACCGCGGTCGCGTGACTTACTGGCCGACTTCGAGTGGCTCCGGGGCTAATGGAATATCTTGAGATCCAACCGTTGGAATGTCTCCAAACCAAGTGCATTTGAAAGCTGGTTGATTCTTCTATAAGTTGTCCAATTTTGAGGGTGATCAGACGGTGAGAAGGTCTTCGTCTCTCCATGAGAGTTATGACGGTCTGCATTTATTCAAAAGAGTCTTTTTGTTCTATTTTGTGCCTCTTTATCCCAAATTACCTGAAAAGTCTTTTAAAATCCGGAAACATAGAAATCCTTTGAAAACCTTTGAAAATGGAGTAAAAACACCTGTAAAAGATATTAAAGTGATCCATAAAAAATGGTCAAAATCCGGTGTTATCACAACTCTTGGCATTAGCTTGTTCTTTCGTTCAGCTGGAAATCGCTCCTTCCTCAGATGGATCCACACCAGATCTCCTTCTTCAAAAATCAGCTCCTTTCTTCCTTTGTTGGCGTGCTTCTCATACTGCTTTGTCTTCTTCTTGATGTTCTCCTTAGCCTTAGCTTGTATTCTCCGGACCTGTTCAGCTTTCTCCTTACCATTCAAACTGCATTTTCCACTTAAAGGCAAAGGGATCAAGTCTAGAGGTGATTGTGGATTAAACCCATATACAATTTCAAAAGGAGAAAAGAGAGTAGCAGAATGCTTAGCGTGATTGTAAGCAAACTCGACATGAGGCAGACACTCTTCCCATGTCTTGAGGTTACTTTTCACCAAAGTCCTTAAAAGTGTGGACAACATTCTATTCACCACCTTGGTCTGTCCATCGGTCTGAGGGTGACATGTAGTTGAGAATGAGAGCTTGGTTCCTAGCTTAGCCCAAAGCGTTCGCCAAAAATGTCCTAAGAACTTCATGTCTCGATCTGAAACGATAACCTGTGGCATTCCATGCAGTCTTACTACTTCCCTGAAAAAAAAGTTAGCTACATTCACGGCGTCATCTGTCTTTTGGCTAGCTATGAAGTGAGCCATCTTGCTAAACCTGTCAACAACTACAAAAATAGAATCTCTACCATTTCTGGTTCGAGGTAAGCCAAGTACAAAATCCATAGAGATGTTGGTCCAAGGTTGAGAAGGAATAGGCAGAGGAGTATACAAACCGTGAGGTTGAACTTTACTCTTAGCCATCTTACATACGGCGCATCTAGAACAGACCTTCTCAACGTCTTTCATCATGTTTGGCCAATAGAAGTGATCTTGTAGTCCAAGGAGTGTCTTTGTTACACCAAAATGTTTAGCTAATCCACCTCCATGAGTTTCTCGTACTAATAGTTCTCGGATGGATCCTCGTGGTATGCACAACCGGTTGCTGAAGAACAAGTATCCATCCTGTCTATAAAATTTCTCACAGGCAAACTTATGACATTTGGAATAGCTCTCAGAAAAGTCAGTATAAGATTTATAAAGATCTATAATATGCTCAAATCCAGTCAACTTTGACGTTAAGGTAGAAATAAGAGTGTACCTCCGGGATAATGCGTCTGCGACCACATTATCTTTACCTTTCTTGTACTTAACTATGTAGGGAAATGTCTCAATGAACTCCATCCATCGCCCATGTCTTTTGTTAAGCTTCTGCTGACCCTTGAGGTGCTTCAAAGACTCGTGATCGGTATGAATGACGAATTCCTTAGGCCATAGGTAATGCTGCCACGTCTGAAGAGCTCGAACCAATGCATATAACTCCTTGTCATACGTGGGATAATTTAGCGTTGATCCTCCTAACTTTTCACTGAAATAGGCGACTGGCTTCTTATCCTGCATAAGAACTGCACCAATACCTACACCAGAAGCATCACATTCAATCTCGAAAGTCTTAGTAAAATCATGAAGTACTAGTAAGGGAGAATTGATAAGCTTCTCTTTAAGGGCTGTAAAAGCCTGTTCTTGTGACTCTCCCCACTTGAACCCCACGTCTTTCTTGATGACTTCTGTTAAGGGCGCGGCTATGGAGCTAAAATCACGAACAAAACGCCTGTAGAATCCTGGTAGGCCATGGAATCTTCGGATTTCTCCAATATTCTTAGGGGTTGGCCACTCCTTGATAGCTTTTATCTTCTCTTCATCTACTTTAACTCCTTCTGCACTTACTACAAAGCCTAAAAAGACAATCTCATTAGTGCAGAATGAACATTTAGATAAATTGGCAAAGAGAGATTGAGAGCGAAGAACATCAAGAACCGATCTGATGTGATCTAGATGTTCTTCCAAACCTTTACTGTAGATGAGGATATCATCGAAATAGACTACTAAAAACACGCCAATGAATGGTCTCAGGGCATGGTTCATTAATCTCATGAAGGTGCTGGGAGCATTGGTGAGGCCAAACGGCATGACTAGCCACTTGTAGAGTCCTTGCTTTGTCTTTAATGCTGTCTTTCACTCATCTCCTTCTTTCATTCTGATATGATGATACCGACTCTTCAAGTCTATCTTGGAAAATATTGTTGATCCACAAAACTCATCCAGCATATCATCTAGCCTTGGAATCGGATGCCTATACTTCACAGTGATGTTGTTGATAGCTCGGCAGTCTACACACATCCTCCAGGACCCATCTTTATTTGGTACTAGCAGAACTGGAACCGCACATGGACTCAAGCTTTCTCGGATATGTCCTTTGCTCATCAGCTCTTCCACTTGTTTCTGCAGCTCCTTAGTCTCTACAGGATTGGTTCGATATGCTGGTCTATTAGGCAATGCTGATCCTGGTACCACATCAATCTGATGTTCTATCCCGCGAATTGGAGGTAACCCTGGTGGAATTTCTTCTGGAAAATGTCCTTGTATTCCTGCAAAATCTCAATCATAGCACTAGGAAGCTCCTGTGAAGGGTTAGTACTAACAAGGGATTCCTTGTATACAAACATAAAAGTAGTCATTTCAGGATCAAAGAGTTTAGAAAATTCACTGTGGTTTATCTAGAGGCTGTTGGCGATTTTCTCCTTCTCCTTGAGCTTCATCTGAATCTGATCTTGGTAAATCTCAGTAGGCGTGAGTGGTAGGAGAGTAATCTTACGACCTTCGAACTCAAATGAGTGCTTGTTGGTATAGCCGTCGTGTATAACCCTACGATCTGATTGCCACGGTCTGCCCAGCAACACATGACTCAAACACATGGGAATAACATCACATAGAACCTCATCTTCATACTTACCAATAGATAAAGAAACCATAACCTGCTGAGATACGGTCAAGGCTCCATTGTCAGTCAACCACTGAAGATTATTTGGTCTTGGATGAGGGATAGTCTTGAGCTGGAGCTTCTTAACCATCTCTTCACTTGCAGCATTAGTGTAGCTTCCTCCATCTATGATCAGACTACAAACATTCTCTTTGATGAAGCATCTTGTATGAAACAGGTTGTCTCGCTGACACGTCTCTTCAGGTTGGTTCTGAACACTCAAAGTCCTTCTTGCAACCAGCATCTCACCCACGGCAGCAGCTTCTTCCTCTTCCTCTAGCTCATATTCAGCCTCTGATTCCTCTTTAGGAACTATCTCTCCTCCCTCTTGTAACAGAAACATCTTCTTGTTTGGGCAGTCTCGAGAGTAATGTCCCATTCCTTGACATTTGAAGCACCTTACGTTGCTGTTAGAATTACCACTTCTTGGTTTGAATTCGGATTTAGCTTCTTCTTTAACCCCAGTAGAAGCCGGTTTGATGTCTCTGGAGTAATCTGGTTTGTTGCTCTCCTTAGGCTTAGGCACACTAGGCGTAAATGTAGACTTGATGATTCGCCTCTTGACTTGAGATTCAACCAATTCAGCCTTATGCACCATCTCTTGTATATCTGCGAAATCCTGAAGTTCTACCTTGTCTTGAATTTCTCGGTTAAGTCCTCCAAGAAATCTTGACATCACCATCTCTTCTCCTTCTCTTAAATCTGCACGAATGAGCAAAGTTTCCAATTCCTGATAATAATCTCGAACAGACTTTGTACCTTGGATGAGGCGTCTAAGCTTGTTAAGTTTCTCGCGCTGATGATGGGCTGGAACGAACCTCTTCCTCAACTGCATAACAAGCTGATCCCAAGTAGTAATGGGAGGTTCTCTGAGGCGGTTTCTGGTGATTCCCAACTGCTCCCACCATAGAAGTGCATACCCATGGAATTCTGAAACTGCAATCTTCACCTTGTTGAGCTCGTAAGTACCTTGGACCAAAAAGTTAGACTCCATCTTCCTTTCCCAATCTAGATAAGCTTCGGGATCATTAGTTCCATGGAAAGGAGGATACTGGATTCTGATATGACGCAGCTGCTGGCGTAGAGGATCATAATCTCGTCCATGTCGTCGGCCTCGATCTCTTCTCACAGTTTCCCTACTATGATCAGAAGCTTCGTCCTCCTCATAGTACTCTGGGTCTGATTCCAGGATGACTCTATGCCCAGCAATGTATTCCTCTCTGCGGTGTTGACGTTCTGGATGCCTATCTACTCTAGAGACATCTCGATCTGTACTAGTTGGGTTCCTCCTCGGATTAAACGTAGTCTCTCTGCCCCCAATCGGGTTTCGGTTGGTTTTAGCTTTAGTCCTGACTTCAGAAGGTGTTGGCTGGCGTTGGAGTCTCCGGGAAGATCCTATGTGCCCTTTAGCCTTAGCTAAGCGCATCGCTTCAGACGGAGTTGGAGTATGTGAAGATTCTTCTCCACTAGCACTAAGATCTTTGAGCAGATCACTCATCTTTGTCTCGAACTTGTCATTGAGCTGTTCGATTTGTTGTGTGAGCTGAGTTGCTATGGCTTGATTCGCTTCTTGAATCTGTTTAGTCATTGCTCGGTTCAAAGCTTCCATCGCCTCAGCTGAAAGCTCCATGGTACCTGAGAAATAAAGAGAACTCGCAGTAACTTGTTGTAAACGAAATCACAAAGACAGAAACATGATTTAACTAAACTAGACATAAAAACAGCAAGATCACGAAATCTGCAATAAGTTAACACAGAAACAGCAAGTTCAAACACTAAGCAACAACGAAAATCAAAGGAACTAACACAAGGCAGCAACGAAAATTGCAGAAGCTAGAACGTGTTCTAACAAAATCCAGAAACCTAGAACACTAAAGAACTAGCCCTAACAGATTAGCGACACAAACCCAGAGAATTCCTAACAAACCTAAACGAAAACAACGAGCAGCAGACCCTAAACTAAATCACAACACAAATTTAGAACCCTAGCAGAACGAAAAACAAAGAACAACTAGCAGCAGGAAACCTAGACAAAGATCTATCAAACTCTAAACAAAACAATTAAACTCAATCAAGCGAAACTCCAAAAGCAACAAGAACAGAATCGACACCAATAAACTAGGCTTAGGAACGAAATTTCAGAAACAAAGAGATTAGGGTTAGGATTTCGCTCAGCCTTTGGTTCAGAGTTGGCTCTGATACCACGTGATGAGATCCTAGGTGATCAACTCCGAAGGAAAGGCTGTAGAGGATGCGAGAATATGGACAGATGAAGATGTGATGATGATTCGAATGAGGCTGTGGTTGTGGCGTGATGATTGATTCTCAAACAGGAGATGAGATCGAGTTTGGGAGATAGAAAAATCTCTTGTAAACAGATTACTTCTAAGAGATTCGAATTTCAGAGTTTTCTTGATCTCAGAAATCAAAAGAGCGAAGAACACAATAAGGTTTTTGACATAAAATTCTTCACTACTTTCGCTGACTTGCGATTCCCAGGTTATATATAGCCTTAGAAATATTGCAAACCTAAAGAAACAAAGCTACAGGAAATTTGAAATAAAACAACAGGAAGTTTGACTTAAAAATAAAACAGCGAGGTGTCCCTTCCAAAAGGACCTAAATGGTGCGCCTCAAAATACTAAACTAGTGCATTCTGAACAGCTCAGACTTGCACATTATTACCCATTAGCAAGAACTCCTAAGTAACTCGACGTAGCAATGATATCTGCCTTGTTAAAAACCTTGGGGAAGAACCACCTTCCTACCAAAATCCTCACCAAGGAAAAGAGTACAGAGTCATCACCTAAGTTACCTAGTCATTGTTACCGGGTTCTTCGTTCTTCAAGATAGAGATGTTGAAGATGTGAGCTTCAACCTCCAGTTGATCGCTGTCCTCTGCGGAAATGAGGGCGTGAGCTTCCTTAGCCATCTCCCTAGCTCTGGAACGAGTGATCCTTCCAGCTATCTCTGGTTCTTCCTCCTCTGAGCTCGTCACGATCATATCAAGTGATGAATGAGATATATATCAAAATGGAGAATCAGAGGTATTAGTTACTAGTATACAATGTAATATTGTATCTTCGTGAACATTTAACAAATTTACCTTTGATAACTCTATTTTACTATTCTTAGAGGGTGTCGCCTACCATGTCGTTTACTTGGCAATTATGGTCGAGATTTTATTGATGGTTTATCGCATTGCAAGGATAATATATTAGTCTTATCCAGCAGCCACGATTGAATTTTTGTTTTACGAATTCATAAAACTTAGAGGATCAATATTTGTATTTTCTTTTAATGCGTTGAACTACATTGTATTTTTTCGCATTATGGATTTTTTGTTCATTGAACATATGTTATTGATTCACGAGTATGTGCTATTAGTTGACAACGTTCCATTATATTCAAAACTAGCATAATAGATTAGATGTTTGGTAACATACATTATAAATGCTAACTCATGGGTTCCATATATATATTGTATTTTAGGTTTGATATGGTAATTTAAATTATAATATTAATATCTTATAAACATATAATTTATAATTTTAATATTTGATAAACAGATAATTTATACACAGAACGTTTAGTGTTTTAGAGTCAGTTAACTGATATTCTTCGTGTTAAGTATAAGTTAGGGTGAAACCTAAAATCAACGGGAACAGTATTTCTATTAGAATTTATTTTCCCTGATAATATTAGACCTATTGTAAATTATCATGCAATTGTCTCAAGTAAATAAAGAAAAAATTATTATGTAATTATATCATGTAAATAAAAAATTTCGTGCAATTATTTCATACATCGAATTTATTGTTTCGTCTAATAAATATTAAATTTACACGTATTAATATTTAAAATTTATAATGTATGCAGGGTTTCTCAAATTAGTTTTCTAAATTGCTATAATTTGTTTAGAAAATATGGTTTCTACTTTCTTTATGCAGTTTTTTTGGTAATATTTTCCATCTTGGAATACTAGTATTACCTTACTTATGGAATTTTTCCTATAAATTATACTTAAATCGAAATTACTTGGCTAAAATGTTTTTTTTATTATATACAAAATTAGAAGATTGTATTGTATTTGTCTTTTTTATTGAACGATATCTATATTTTAAAAAGTACTAAATCTTATCGGAATTAGGTCTGATTTATATAATATGTACTATGCTTTCCGCTATATATATACAGACCTTTTCTGCGTCTTAAGCTATCTCAATTTTTTTGTTCTATACTTTTGTGTGGTCTAAGTTATGTCGATCTTTAAAAGAAAAACACCATCTAATGTTTTCATTAAGGATTTACGCCCGGATGCGACTTGGGCATGCCGGTTGGCCGAGCAATGAACTAAGTCGCACATGTGTTCGCAGATCAAACCGAGTTGGACCTGCGACTTGGAAGTTAAGGAGACCATCTCGCACACATGCTTCAAGACCTGTGCTACATGAGTGTGCGAGTTAGAGAGCGAGAGATCCTGAACCGCACAGATGTTCGCAGTTAACACCGAGAAGGGAATGCGGCTTAGTTTACAAGGTTCAAACTCGTGAGAACATCTTTCCAGACTTGTGCGAGTTGGGCGTGCGACTTGGAGCTAGAGAAAACCAACTCGTACACATTTTTATCTCCAGGAATGCGTCTTGACTGTGCGAGTTGGAGAACAAAAGACCTGAACCACACACATGTTTGTAGAACGAACCGGGATAGGCGTGCAGCTGAGGCTGAAGCTGTTTAGGCGCAAAAAACAAGTTCCTGGGCTGTGCGACTTGGCTGTGCGGGATGGGAAGGACCTGACCAACTCGCACACTTGAAACTTTACTCATTTAAGCCGGGTTAGTACCCAGTTTGTCCTGAGCTGACCCGGTTCGTTGGAGACACTATATATATGCTATAGGGCCTTTTTAAAGGATATCTGATTTCCCTTAAGCTTTTTGCCTTGTTTGTGAAAGAACACCTTTTGAGAGAGCGATCTCCCATTTTCTGTCTAATCAAGAGAGATTAAGAGGTTTTAATCATCTTTTCTTCATCATTTATCATCCATCTATCTGTTCTCATCAACTAATCATGCTTAACAACACATCTTGCAAAGGTATTAGTGTGTTAATCATGATTAGTGAGTAGTCCTCTCATTAGAGTTCTAGATATGTAGGTTAGGGTGCTCTAGGGGTTTGATTAAGCTAGCTTAGGACTAGATATTCGTGCATCTTTGTTCTTGGTTACCTGATCTTAATGCTGGGATTCTGAATATCACTTAAACCCAGATTCAAGACATTTCATGCTCCAAAAGTGTTTGATGAAATGTCTGAACCAGTTAATACAAGAGTCTAATGTTTGATTCACATGGAAGTGTTGTTTTGAGCTTAGATTGCATATCATGATTGGTTTCTAATGCATATCTTTCATTTGTTTCTCTAATGATGATTGGGTATGAAAGAATTTTTGAGATTGTGTTTTGATGCTTGAGAAAGATTGAAACTTGTTATGAATCATGAGCTGCTTAGATCATTTATTATCATTGTTCATTAGAGCTCCAGATATGATAGAGGGATAGGGTGCTTTCAGGATCTAATTAAGTAGCTAATCTTGTTTAGTGTTCTTTGTTTGCTTAGTTTGCATCTTAATCTTGTTTACATTTTCTTTAGTTTACTTGTTTAGGCTTGTTACTTGTTTGAAAACCAAAATCTGTCCATTTTGCTTGACTTAAGTAAAAGCTTACATGAACTAGTGTCTGAACACACCTGATATGGATTGATACTCTTTGTGCTACTTTGAGAAGGGGAGAAGATCACCTTCAGCAGTTGGGTATGGAACAGAATGTAGAACAAGCTAAGCATCAGGCTCAAGTGAATGTGGCACAGGCAAAGAGGAATGAGCAACAAGCATTTGTGAATCAGAACATGGCACAGAGAAATGAACGCCAAGCTCAACAGAACTAGCAGCAGGCGGCGGCTAGAAATGAGAACCAAGCTAACAACATTCCTAAGCACCGGCCACAAGCTCCAAGGCGTCAAGAGCCTCCTCAAGTGTTTGAGGGAGAGAATGACCGAGCCAATACACACCAATACAAGGCAGGCATTCAGGCTCCACCAGTTGATAACATCGGATTTTGACCATTTTTACGGATCACTTTAATATCTTTTGCAGGTGTTTTTACTGCATTTTCAAAGGTTTTCAACGGTCAAGTCCTAGACCGTGGCATTCAGACCATGTCAATCGCCGAAAGTGTGTAAAAAGTTGCCACGGTCAAGTCCTAAACCGTGGCATTGAGGTCGTGTCAAGAGCCGAATGCTTGTAAAATCCTTCCCGGTCAAATGTTACTTTGCCACGGTCAAGTGTAGACCGTGGCATGAAGATCGTGTTAAACGCCGAAGGATTGCAATTAAGTGCCACGGCAAAGTGTGGACCGTGGCATTCCATCGTGGCATCTTTCACTTCGCATTCCGGAAGGCTTAACTTCCAGGATATTGGTCCGAATTGTGTGATTCTGGTTGCAGAGGAAAGAAGACTCATATATCTCCAATTTTCATGCAGGAAGCTTCGGTGCTTGGGAAGTGGAAGGCTTCCTGGAGGGCTCATCTTTGCAGTGCATTTACATGATCAGAGAGAGGCGTCTAGACATGTGTCTATTCCGAAAACGTTATCTTCCTGCTCATAGCTCCGAATTGAATGATCTCGGACGTTCTGATCCCCTGAAGGCTCCGGAAACTGAATCGGACTGGAAGTGCACCGTCCTTCGCATTCTTCAGAGCTCATCGGGTCAGTCCAAAACGGCAGAGAGACAGGAGTTTCTTCCGACGAGCTTAACTTTCTGCTCACGCGTCCGAATTTCATGATTCCACTTGCTCTGAAACCGTTATCCAATCCTCGCCAACTTTTATGAAGCACCCGACAACTGAATCGGACCAGAAGGTTCCCCGGACAGGCGATTTCAGAAACGTGACTGCACCCGAAGATTTTGGCCGAGAAATCCTTTAGCCGGTACGCGTTTTGTCTGATAAAATCCACCCGCGGTACGTGTTTTGGCCGATAAAATCCACCCGCGGTACGCGAGAATGGCCGAGAACCTCCTTTCAAGCTTTGATCACCATTTCTCTTCCTGGATTCATCTTTTCAGCTCCAAATAGCTCCAAGTATACCTGGTAAACACTCAAAACATGCAAAGACTCATTGGGACCTAATGCAACTCCTAAGTCCTAAAACAAACCCTAAGGACCTAAAATGCATGAAATAAAACATGATTTGGAATGAAATATGCAACCTAAATGATGCAAATTATGAACATATCAACTCCCCCACACTTGTCTTTTGCTTGTCCTCAAGCAAACAAGAACAAATGAGAGAAAGAGGTTGAATGCATGGGAGTTCACATTTCCTTTTTGAGAGAAGTGATCACAATGAGAATTCAAGTTCATGCTCAATTATGCAATGCAAAGCCATACTCAGATATATATCAACTCAACAAGGAATCTCCACAAGTTCTTCTCTCCCTCAAATCTTTCACATTCATTAAGCTTTTATCAGGTAAATCTCATGATGCAATGTTTAAACAAGCTTGCTTGGCTAGGGAGAGGCTATGAGATTAAAATGATCTCATCAGTGTTCAAGCGGGTTTAATGCAGCAAAGGGATCTCTCTATGAATGATCAAACTTTGGCAGAATGCTAAAGGTAAAAAGCAACCTATGCATACAAGGGCAAAGACTCATCACACCCCACCCTTTACTCAAAGCTTTCTCACTTGCTCACTCTCTCAAAAACCTCACTTTTCACACTTATCTTCCTCTCACTAGGGGACTTACTTTTCACTTTCACTCTCAAGTCTTGGAGTTCAAACTTTACACAGCTCGTTTTTTCTTTTGCAACCTCTAGCCTCTTCTTTCTTTCTTTTTCAAAACATTTGAGCTCTTTGGCTTCTTTTCTTTTCTTTTTACTTAGAGGCTAGACTCTTTCTTTTCAACACACCAGAGCTCACTTTCTTTAACTCAAAACTCCAAGACTGATTTGTTTTTCTTTCATTCCCCTAGCTATTTCTACTCTCTCTTTTCCACTCATCTCACCTTTTTCCACTCACCAACAAGTCTTTTCCCCTACACTTATTCCTTGCCAACACTCTCAGTTCCTTGATGCTGGAACACAGCACTCAATGAGACCTGCCCTTGTCGCTCTAAACCTAACACTTTCTGCTAAGTTTGATCCAAGGTGGCCTTTCAATTCACACACAAACATTGGCTTGAAAGAAGGATGGGTTCAAGGTGAGGGAACTGATCCATGATGCGGATTCAGCTACTTGAGCTAAGGAAAAAGGGTGGTAAAAACAATGGTTCTAGCTCAAGTATGTATATCGGTATCCACAAGCTTTTTCAAACAATGCATGACAAGATATTTTCAAGTCAAGTTCAAGGTTCTCACTTAATTAGAGTTGAGTTCAATTCAAACTTGCTTCTCAGATTCAGATCGTTTCAGACTTTGCAAGCACAGAAAGAAGATTCAGAAGCATATTCAGTTCAAGTTCTCAAAGTGATGTACTCTCTAGAAAACCTATCATTACTCCCTGCAAGATGAAACCTACATGAACATGCAATCTAGACTCAATCCTAAAAATGAGAATGCAAATACATGATCATTTTTTTTTGTGAAAATTTTTCAGGTTTTTCCATTTTTTTGTTTTGTTTTTATATGCACTTGGATGAGACTACATGAATATGCAACTAGAATGTGACTCAAGACTCAAAGTGTAAAATAAGAACAGAGAAAACATGATTAGTAAAAGATGAAGCTCCTCCCCCACACTTAAATAACACAGTCCCTTGTGTTATAAAAGCATGAGAAAGGAGTTAAAAACAAAGCAAACAAGTAAAATGCAAAATGGAAAAGAAAATCTACATGCATATATACAGAGTTTTGAGTGTTTACCTCAATCACTGAGGTCTGATCCCAGGTAGTGGGATGGGTTGGAGGTGCAACATGATGGAGTTGAGTATCTAGGTGGGCTGCTCTCAGGTGAGTCTGGTAAGAACGCTGTGTCCGGGTTCACCCAATCTTCTTTTCCTGGTGGTAACACAAGGTCATGAGCAGCTGAGCTTTCTCCCACATCTTCTCTTGCATCCTGTTTGGGTGAGGTGGCTGGGGCTGTGAGTTTCTTAACCTTCTTCTTAAGCTGCCTAACACAGTCAACGAGATTGTGGATTGTTTTGTCTTGCCATTTGCACCATTTGCACCATTTGCACCTTGTGAGCATAGCGGATGGCTGGGTTTCTTATCCATGAACTCTTGCATCTTCCTCCTCTGAAACTCCCAAAAGCAATTGAATCCCACAGGTCAGTAATCATGTGATCAGGGTATGTGAACTTCAGTGTCTCATCCTGTGATCTTGGAAAGGAAAAGATCTCATCTAGTTCCTTGAAGCTTACATGGTATTGTGTACCATTGATTGTGAACTCTATGTGCCCAAGACCATTTCCCTCCATGATCCTTTGATCTCTTGGACCATATCCAGAAACTTGAAGGAATGCAAGGAACTCTTGTGTTACACCATCATGAGCCATATCTTTCATCTCAAAGAATCCACCAAATCCCATGTTGTTAAAAATGAGCTGAACCTCTTCAAGAATCCCCATCTTTTTCAGTAGCTCCATGTCAGGGAACTTGGTTTGCAGCACCTTTACATTCTTGAACACAGCAAAGTAGTCATCAAAAGTCGGTTCTTTCTCCTCAGGTTCTGACTTTCTTTTTGCTTTCTTAACCGGCTGCAATGGGATTTCAGAATCACTCTCTGTTTCTTCTCCATCCTCAGCCACAGCCACCTCTTTTCCTGCCCTGTGAACAACCTCGACCAGTGCCAGTTCTTTACCGGAAGTCTTTGAAGTAGAGGCCTTTGTTTTCTTTGGTGCAGCCACACTCTTTGCCTTCTTCTCAGCTGGATCCTTTGGCTTCCTCTGTTTCTTCTGTTTCTTGAAAACTTTATGCCCAAAAGGCATAATCTGATCCTCTGAAGCTCCAGCTTTCTCTTTTTTTGCTTTCTCTATGGCTGCTGTTGTTTTTGTTCCTCCCATCCTGCATTTTCTCAAACAGCTGTGAGCACCAAAGCAAGAGAACAACAAAAGTTTTCCAAAAATTCACCAAGTTCATGTGTGGCACAGATCATTTTCACTAGAAAAGAATGTGTCTTAAGCTGGTTAAAAACTCAATAAACTCAAAGCAATGGCAAGAAGCAATGCACACAAAGAGTTCATCTTGAAACACAATTTCTAAAAAAATTCGAGATACTTGGTGAATTTCAAGAAATTTCTAAAAACAAAATTCCAAGAACAGGTTATTCTCAAGCAAGATCCATGCATTTCCTATCCATTCTACTTGCACAATACTCACAAAATGATTCCAAGGTATCAAGAGGCCTATTAAAATCGATTCCATTAGTTTTCCTGTTCATGAACAGTACACTAAGACATGGAAAAGGTGAGTTTTAACAGATTAAATACCTTGGAATCTTCAAGTTTCGAGTGAAAAACGAATGTGCAGAAAGAAACTAGGCAAGATTACGAGTTCAATGCAGTTGGAATTTCTCAATTTGGTGCAAGAACAAGAGAGATATGAGTGTTTAAAGCTCAAGAAATGGTGAGAAAGGAAGCAAACTCGTGAAGAAGAAGAAGACTCGGTGGGACACAGCTGCATTGGCGCGTTCCTTGACCGGTCCGTCCGTACGGTCAACATTTTTCAAAATTTGGTCGCGCCATCGTTGACCGTGGCACGTGACTGTGTCAAAGAACGTGTGTGTGCTTTCTTTTTGTCGCGGCCTGGGTCGTCCAGTGTCGTCCGACCGTGTCAATGTCCGAATGTTGGCTTCTTTTCCAATCTGTGCCACGGTCACACCTTCTTCCCGTGTCATCTCCTCGTGGCAATCACCGAACATCGGCCCATTTCTTCTTGCTTTGCCACGGTCTGATCTTTAACCGTGGCAAAGTCTGAACCTCGGTCAATTTCTCCTTGCTTTGCCACGGCCCGGTCCCGAACCCGTGTCTTCTAACCGTGTCAGAACCCGAGCCTTTGTTCGTCCGTGTCTCGTTTTGCCATGGCCAGGTCGTGGTCCCGTGTCCATTGACCGTGTCAAAGCCCGAACCCAGGTTTTTGTTATCTTTGTGTTGCCACGGTCACCTTCATGTCGGTGTCTCGTGGCCGTGGCAGGAACCGAATGAATGCTCAGTCTTCTTTTCTTTGCTGCGGCCTGCCTGCGGTCCCGTGCCTTTTACCCGTGGCAAACACCAAATAATTGTAACTTTTGCCACGGCCAGCTTCCGTTCCATGTCTCCTGGCCGTGTCAAGTCCCGAACTAAGGTCCATTCCTCATTTCTTTTTGCCTTTGTTCACTTTCCAATTGTCCAAACTCAAACCTGTAACCTGTAGACACTAAACAAACCCATCAAAACATCCTAAAACATAAAAAAGAAAGAAATCAAAAGATCAAAAGCATATTTACAAAAGATAAGCTTGGGGTGTCTCCCAAGAGCACTTTGTTTAAAGTCTCTAAGTTTGACTTTGGAAACCTGTTTAACAGGCTTGTGGTGGATCAAGAAGGGGAACTGATGTAGCTTCCTCCTTCCTTTGTGAAACCAGTTAATGCTTGATCCTTTGGCCATTTACCACAAACTCTTGACCATTCTTCCCTTCTAAGACAACAGCTCCATATGGCCTGACTTCAAGAACTTTAAAGGGGCCAGACCATCTAGACTTAAGTTTTCCTGGAAACAACTTAAGCCTAGAGTTGAACAGCAACACTAGATGTCCTTCCTTGAACTCCCTTTTTAGAATCTTTTGGTCATGCAGAGCCTTGGTCTTTTCTTTATAAACCTTTGAGCTCTCAAAAGCTCCAAGCCTTATCTCTTCAAGTTCATGCAGTTGAATGCCCCTTTTCTCTTGAGCTGTCTTGATATCAAAGTTCAGCAACTTCACAGCCCACAAGGCCTTGTACTCCAACTCAACAGGAAGGTGGCAGCTCTTCCCATATAGCAGATTGAAAGGTGATGTCCCAATAGGAGTTTTAAAGGCAGTCCTATAGGTCCACAATGCATCATCTAGCCTTTTGCTCCAATCTTTTCTGCTTGAGCTAACAGTCCTCTCAAGAATGGCTTTGATCTGTCTATTAGATACTTCAACCTGGCCACTAGTTTGAGGATGATAAGGACTAGCTACCTTGTGTTTCACTCCATGCTTTCTCAGCATACCCTCCAAAGTCTTGTTCACAAAATGAGATCCTCCATCAGAGATAACAACCCTGGGTACTCTAAATCTTGGGAAGATAATGCTCTTGAACAACTTCACTACTACCTTGGAATCATTGGTAGGGGAAGCAATGGCCTCAACCCATTTGGACACATAGTCCACAGCAACAAGTATATACGGATTCCCATAGGATGAAATGAAGGGCCCCATGAAGTCAACTCCCCAGCAATCAAAGATTTCAACTTCCAGAATTGGATTTTGAGGCATCTCACTCCTCTTTGAAATGTTTCCATGCCTCTGACAGGCATCACATGCTGAAACAACCATCTGAGCATCTTTGAACATTGTGGGCCACCAAAACCCACTCTGAAGAACCTTGGCCACAGTCTTGAATACTCTCATGTGACCCCCAAAAACTGAACCATGACACTCTTGCAACACAGGTTGCATCTCCTCCTCAGCAAGACACCTTCTATACAGCTGATCTTTGTTCAGGACATACCAGTAAGGCTCATCCCAATGGTATCTTCGAACATCTCTGAAGAACTTCTTCCTGTGGTAAGCATCTAATTCAGGTGGTTCCACTCCACAAGCAAGATAGTTCACTATATGAGCAAACCAGGGCATCATCTTCTCTTGAATGCTATCTACTTCTTCAAACTCCAAGTAAGAATGGAGCACCATCAGTGATTCCTCAGTAAGACTGTCATTAAGAGGGACTTCAGAGTCTATTCTCAACCTAGAGAGATGGTCTGCAGCTCCATTCTCTATACCATTTTTGTCCTGTACTTCCATATCAAACTCCTGAAGTAGAAGGACCCATCTCAATAGTCTTGGCTTAGCATCCTTCTTGGTCATAAGATACCTGAGGGCTGCATGATCAGTATATACAATGACTTTTGATCCCACCAGGTAGCTTCTGAATTTATCAAAGGCAAAGACTATTGCCAGCATTTCTTTCTCAGTAGTAGCATACTTCTCTTGTGCAGAGTCAAGTGTTCTTCTAGCATAGTAGATGACATGAAGCTTCTTATCCTTCCTTTGGCCAAGTACTGCTCCAACTGCAAAATCAGATGCATCAGTCATAACCTCAAAAGGAAGGGACCAGTCTGGTGCCTGGACTATTGGTGCACTGACTAATGCATCCTTGATCATCTTGAAGGCCTCTTCACATTCAGCATCAAAGATGAAATCAACTTCTTTACACAAAAGCCTTGTCAAGGGCCTGGCAATTCTTGAGAAGTATTTGATAAATCTTCTGTAAAACCCTGCATGCCCAAGGAAACTCCTTATCCCTTTGACTGAAGTGGGGGTTTGCAGATTCACCATTACTTCCACTCTTGCTCTGTCAACCTCTATGCCTTTCTCAGATATCTTGTGCCCAAGAACTATTCCTTCCTGCACCATGAAGTGGCATTTCTCCCAGTTCAACACCAAGTTATGCTGCTCACATCTCTCCAAGACCTGTGACAGATTAGAGAGACAATCCGAGAAGGAGGAGCCATAGACACTAAAATCATCCATGAACACCTCCACTTTCTCTTCAATGATGTCAGAGAAGATATGCATCATGCAACGTTGAAATGTGGCAGGGGTATTACAGAGACCAAAAGGCATTCGCCTGTATGCAAATGTGCCATAAGGGCATGTGAATATCGTTTTCTCTTGATCCCGGGGATCTATGGGAATTTGGAAGAACCCCGAGTACCCATCGAGAAAACAAAAGAAGGGGTGGTTTGCAAGCCTCTCTAACATCTGATCAATGAAAGGTAAAGGAAAATGATCCTTCCTAGAGGCTGCATTGAGCTTTCTATAGTCTATACACATTCTGTGTCCTGTGACAGTCCTAGTAGCTATAAGCTCATCCTTCTCGTTTTCAACCACTGTGATACCACCCTTCTTGGGCACAACATGAACAGGAGACGCCCATCTTGAGTCAAAGATTGGGTAAATTATCCCTGCCTCAAGAAGTTTTAGTATCTCCTTCTTAACCACTTCCTTAAGGTTGGGGTTAAGACGTCCTTGATGATCAATAGAGGACATAGATTGGTTCTCTAGGTGGATCCTATGGGTGCAAATGTCAGGACAGATCCCTCTAATATCAGCCAAAGAATATCCTATGGCTCTCCTGAACTTTCTTATCTCACTAAGCAATGCACTCTCTTGATGCTCTAATAAGCTATCATTGATGATTACTGGATAAGTGGAGTTTAAGCCTAAGAATGCATACCTGAGCCCTGTTGGTAGAGGCTTGAGCTCAACAGGGGGTGCATCAGCCTCATTCCAATCCTTGTCCAAGCTGCATTGGCTCATTTCTGCTCCTTTGATAGCCAAGACCTCAGAGCCACTTTGTTCCTGTTCCAAAAACCTTGTCTCAGGACCCAGCTCTCTAGCATTGTCCAAATACAACTTGTACCCTTCACTTGCTTCTGCTAAGAGCCCATTGTATCCTTGTTCTTGAGTTAGAGCAGCTTGAAGAGGATCCTCAGTGTTCAGCTCCTCAAGCAACTCATCAGCCAACTGATCCATTGTCTCCACATAGAAACATTGACCTTCAATGGTGGGTTTCTTCATCATCTCATTCACATCAAACTTGAGCTTTTCAGACCCAAGTTGAAGCTCTATTATCCCACCTCTCACGTCAATTATGGCTCCTGCAGTGGCCAAGAATGGCCTGCCCAAGATAAGAGGATCAACTGGTTCCTCATCCATTTCCAGCACAACAAAATCTGTTGGAACCTCAAAACCACCTATCTTAACAGGTAGATCTTCCAACATACCAACAGGCAATCTAACTGATCTATCTGCAAGGATAAGAGAGATCCTTGCAGGTTTGAAGACTCTAAAGCCCAGCTTCTTTGCTATGGAGAATGGCATCAAGCTGACTGATGCTCCTAGATCACAAAGACATCCAGAGAATAGAAGAGGTCCAATGGCACAACGGAGTGTGAAACTCCCTGGATCAGTTAACTTTCTTGGAATGGACTTCTTCTGAATGATAGCACTGCATTCATGACTTAGTACCACCATGCCTTCAAGCTCTTTTTTCTTGTTCAGAATGGCATCCTTCAAGAACTTGCCCATCTTTGGCATCATTAGAAATGCATCAATCAGAGGCATTGTGAGTGGTGTCTCCTTGAGTGCCTTCTCAAATACAGCTCTTGCCTTGTCTACAAGCTGCTTCTTAAACCTCTCTAGGAATGGGAGCTTGGGTTGGTATGGAGGTGGTGGCACATATACCTTTTCTGGTTCAGGTTCCTTTGCTACCTCTTTACCCTTTTCTGTCCTTGGTTTCTCAGCAACTTGATCAAGGAATAGAAAGCTTACTTGGTGTTGGTGATGGATTGTGAGGTGGTTGTGGTGGTGATGCTTGATCAAACTTGGATGCTGTGCCAAAACAGTGGTGGTGGAAATGGCCAAGGATGGAATGGTGATGGCCAAAGGTGAAATGGAGGTGGCCAAGGTGGAATAGATGTGGCCAAGGGTGAGATGGAGGTGGCCAAGGTGGCCGGCTGTGCTGGTCACGGGTCACAGCAACGCGGCCGCGGTGGGACGCGTGCTAGTCGCGAACCAAACCTTCTTGGCCGCGGTGAAACGCTTGCTGGCCGCGGCTGAACCTCCTTTGGCTGCGGCCATCTCCTTTTCTTCTTTCTCTTTTTTTTTGTGGCATACTAAAGCCTGTCTAAAATGAAAGAAACAACACTTTAATAGAAAAAGAAAGCTAAACAGAAGCAAATAAGTACCAAAAATGGGTTGCTTCCCATTAAGCGCTTTGGTTTATAGTCCTTAGCTAGACTTTAAAAAGAAAAAGACTTAGTTCGAATAGGATCTTGTCCTACGACAAGTCCTTTTCGAAATCCTCCTGTTCTGTCTTGCAGGTTCTTCATCACTCAAGAGTTCTTCTGGTTTAAATGCATGGGCTTTATGTTCTCCTCTTTTGCTCTTAAGTGGTGTAGCCTCATAGAAGATGTCCTTGTCGATATTGGCAAAAGAAACTCGCCTGTCTGCCCAATCCATGATGGCTCCAGCAGTTGCTAAGAAAGGCCATCGAAGAATAACTTGATAAGAGTCATCTGGTCTTCACTATGTATAGATCGACAGGTGCAATGCAATCTCCAATCCTTAGAGGAATGTCTCGGGCTATCCCTCTTAGTGTTGCACTTGAATCATCTGCTAAGCTAATCTTTGTCCTGGTACTTGAGATGTGCTTAATACCAAGTCTCAAAGCAGTTGCTTTTGACATCATGCTAATGCAAGCTCCAGAATCACAAAAAATATTGAGGAATCTTTCACCTCTAATGTCACAAGAGATAATAAATTGACATTTGTCTTGAACTTTGTGCAGAGTTCGAACTAGTCTACCTTCTTGGGCGTGTGTGAACAAGTCTTTCATCTCTTGGATTGATTCTTTGCTGTCACAAAAGAAGTGGCCTATCATGTGGTCTCTACATGCTTTGGCAAACGAAATTCCTTCTGGCAGGCTCTGAACTACTTGATTGAACTCTTCAAGTGCTTCTTTGCTGATCTTTTTTGTGTAGTCACTAGCTTCTTGGGGATCTTTAAGATGGATCCTGTAAACAGCTGCATCAGGTGATGATCTAGGAAAAGATAGATACCTGGCTCTTCTGAAATATGTAGAGATGTTCTCCTTAGTCTCCTTGCTGTATCTGAAGAAAACTTGAAGGCAGCCTTGCTTCCAAACGTCGTTGAATCCAAGGTAGAGAGGAATGGACTTCACAAACTTGTCGAATTCAATTAGTCTCTCTCTAGATATGCTCTTGGTTATTGGTTCCATGTTGTCATCAGATAAATTATCCCCGGGGTTTGGATCTTTTACAAACAAACCATACTCTTCATCTTCTGAGAATTGCTCTTGAAGCTCATTGTCACAAGTGTAAACCATGTTACAAGATGCATAAGTGTTGGATTCTTCCTTTTCCTTTGATGCTTGTGCAGTGATTAAGAAGACAGCTTGATCAAACAACCTAGGTCTGGTCACATGAGGTCAGTTTTCTGATGAACAGGCTTCAGAAAGAGGTTGAAAGCTTTTTCAGTCTGAAAAATCATGCTCTACCGTGGGTTAGGAGCTCGGAGCCGCGGTGGGAGTGGCTCTGGCCGCGGGTGAAGTGCTCGCAGCCATGGTCAGCTTCCTCCGGCGCTCCATGCTTGCTTCTTCAATCTCTTCTTCTCCATTGTTGTTCTCTTGCTTCCATTAGTTGTCAGGAACGTCTTGAGTATCCAAACCATTGATTCCAGAGTTCAGATCATACTCCTTATGATCTTTATAAAGTTTTTCAACTTTCTCTTCTACTTCATCCAAAGCATAGATAACTTTGTCTAAAGTAGCATCAAGTTCTTCTGTCTTGTTTTCAATCTTTGCTACGCCTTGCCACAGCTCCATTCTGTAGTCGTAGGTCTGGTTTTTGCTCTCATTCAGCTCCTTATCCAAGTCATCGATCTTGAATGTTAGGGTTTGCTGCTCCCTTTCGTTTTGCCGAATGTTGAACTTGTTTTTGTCTTGTTCTTCTCTAACAGACTATATTCTCTGATCCAACACGTCATTAGCTTTGGTTCGATGATCCTACAGTGTTTTCACATGCTCAGAGAGTTCATCAAACCTTTTGTTGAGGCCGATGGTGATGTCATCTATCCTTGTTCGTAGGGCAGCATCGAGAGGGCTTGGGAGGCAAGGAACTGATTCAGCTTCATTTCCAATCGATTAATCAGGATATTAAGTCGATTGTTCTCATAGTTTTGTGTGCAGAATCTGATGAGGAATAGGATGAGATGGTCGACGATTCACCAGGTGAGGCAAATAGGGCTCATCTCGGTGGTGTGGAGGTCGCGAGTCTCCATGGTGGTGGTTCGGATTAGGGTTCCGAAGATGATGATCAAAATAACGCCTGGAGGGTGATTCACATGCGCAGAACCTTTGGTCAGGACTAGGGTTTCTTCTTGGATGATCCAAGCTTCAAAGGTTTCTGAAACTAGGGCAAACAGAAGAAAGAATAAGCAGAAAAAGAAAAATTTAGGGTGTTTATGAATTTGGTTTACTTCCTATGTTGCTTTAGCAGAAACTCGACATATATATAGTCTTCTGCGGCTTCAACCTCCCAGGTTTAGACCTCCAGAGACTAAAATCCTCCCCGGCAACGGCGCCAAAAAACTTGATGGGCTTGCGGGCCTGGGGTTGTTTTTTAACAAGCCCGTTGGTCCTCCAAAAGTTTTAAATTTATAAAACCTTAGTGTCTGCAGGTGCACAGATGTACGTTGTAAGGCTTAAGGTGTTGATTCACAGAGATGATGTCTAATCTGCGAGAAACAACAAACTGGGAAGTAAGCAAACTCATAAACCAATAAAAGTTTTGGGGTTTTTGGTTAAGATCCTAAACTAAACCTAATCTAATATTCACAAGAAATGCAATGCATGATGAATCGTTAAAAGAACATCTAAAGCATATCGACTCAAACTAAAGACTCTTAAACTAATAGGTGGCGATTTGGACTTTTCCGGTTTACTCTAATTGATGTATGATGGCATTTCCAATTAGCTTCCGGGCGTTTTATCTTCATCTGTTTCTGGGAATCTGCATTGAACTAGAATAGACATATGTATGATTAACCAACTGTCATCACCTTAATCAACTAATCACTTAGATCCATCAATTACCTGTCGCTCTCATGCTAAACTTAAAATCATGCATTAGACATCGAATTCGTCTGCTCACATCTTCTCTATAGGTAGCTTTCGACTCCTATAGCGACTATGTCCTTCTAAAGCTAGGTATGGATGATCTGATACAACACTCTCGTGGCTCTAATCGATCCTAGGCTCAGAGAATAGGTCATGAATCAACTTTTATGCTTTATGAACTACTTAGAAGAGATGAGATCCAGAATATGGTCTAGAACAATAGAAATCCTAATCGATATATATGCTTGTCGAAATCTTCAAACAACTTGACTCTCTGGGACTAATCTACATGATGCAATGAATGATAAAAGACATAGAAGACTGCAAAAGTATGAAACAGAAAATTTAATGAAATAGAAAGGAGAAAGAACAATGGATCTGGGAAGAATCCCCATCTCCATCGCCTAACCCTAGAAAAACGGAGTTTGGTGGCTCAAATCTCATTACAGGAGCACACACCCGTTTAGGACTGCTAAACAAAGTATTCATAGGTCCTAAAGTCTTCGAGGTCTCATTTAGGGTTTTTCTGAAGAGAAATGGCAAACTGGGCTTTGATTTTGGGCCTTTTTGCTCGTCCTAAGGTCCACCGGGGGTGAGAGTCTTCCAGGGCAGGTAAAACATGTGTTTCCTGCGGGTGAGAGTCTTCTAGGACTGGGGAACTGTGTCAACTTGTTCTCCATGTATCATTTGATTGCACCATTTGATATTTGTGATGTAAAGTGATATGGAAAGATGGTTGTCTCCTCTTGATTGTCTCCAAATTTGAGCTGGATCAGACGGTGAGAAAGTCTTCATTTGAGGCTGAACTTCTGACGGTCTGACTCTGAGCTAAATATGTGGATTTCTTCCATTTTGCCATCATATTCCCTAAGTTTCCTGAAAAGAGCCTTGAAACTACAAATACATGGAAATCATAATAAATGTTCCTAAAACTAAGTAACGCCTTTGAAAAAGCATTTGAAATCAATGGTGAAAAGTGGTTAAAATCGGGTGTTATCATCTACCACAACATAGACCGAGTCCTTACCACGTCTAGTCCTTGGCAAACCTAACACAAAGTCCATCGATATGTCGGTCCAAGGTGCACTAGGAATGGGTAAAGGAGAGTACAGACCTTGCTTTTGGCTTTTAGGGTTACAGGTCGTGCACCAGCTTAGATCCGTTCCACATCTCGTTTCATGTGTGGGCAGAAAAAGTGTTCCTGAACCACGGCCAGAGTCTTAGTCACTCCAAAATGTCCCATAAGACCGCCACTATGAGCCTCCCTAACAAGCAAGTCACGAAGAGAAACATTAGGGATGCAAAGGCGATTCTCATAAAACAAGTAATCATCATTACGGAAATATTTTCCCAAAGAAAACTTAAGACAGGATTCGTAAACTCCCTGGAAATCTGGATCAGAAGCATAAGCTTCCTTAATCAGTTCAAACCCAAGAACGTTGGCGTCCAATGTAGACATCAGCGTGTATCTCCGGGATAAAGCGTTGGCCATGACGTTCTCCTTGCCTTGCTTGTATTGGATCACATACGGAAACGTCTCTATGAACTCCACCCATCTGGCATGCCTTTTGTCCAGCTTCTGCTGGCCCTTATGATGCTTGAGAGACTGGTGATCCGTGTGAATCACGAACTCCTTTGGCCAGAGGTAATGTTGCCACATTTGGAGTGCACGGACCAAGGCGTAGATCTCCTTGTCATAGGTCGGATAATTGAGAGTGACTCCACCCAGCTTCTCACTAAAGAAAGCAACCGGGTTCTTTTTCTGCATCAGCACAGCCCCGATACCTACACCAGATGCATCGCACTCGATTTCAAAAGTTTTAAGAAAATTTGGTAAGACAAGTAAGGGTGCATGAGTAAGCTTGTGTTTCAGAAGTTGGAAGGCGTCCTCTTGAGACTGATTCCCACTTGAAGCCCACGTCCTTTTTCATGACCTCCGTCAATGGCGCGGTTATGGTACTAAAATCTCGGACAAAACACCGATAGAACCCAGCCAGTCCTTGATCTTTTCTTCATCGGCCTGAATGCCCTCCGAGTTCACAACAAAATCTAAAAAGACAACGTTATCCGTACAAAAAGAGCATTTCTTGAAATTTCCAAACAGCCGTTATTGCCTAAGCACATCTAACACCTTTTTCAAATGCAAAACATGTTCCTCTAAGGTCTTGCTATAAATTAAAATGTCATAAAATTAAACTACAACGAAAACACCTATAAAGGACCTAAGGACATGGTTCATCAAGCGCATGAGAGTACTAGGTGCATTGGTAAGACAAAAGGGCATGACTAGCCACTCATAAAGACCGTGCTTAGTTTTGAAAGCCATTTTCCATTTATCACCTTCCTTGCAAGATCCATGCAATTCGTCTAACATATCATCTAACCTAGGAATGGAATGGCGACACTTAACCGTTATATTGTTGATGGCTCTGCAGTCCACACACATCCTCCTGGTTCCATCCTTCTTTGGCACCAGCAACACGGGTACGGCACATGAGCTCATACTCTCCCGGATATAACCCTTGGCCATAAGCTCGTCGACTTCCCGCTCCAGCTCCTTAGTCTCCACCGGGTTGATTCGATACGCAGGACAGTTTGGTAGGGAGGCACCAGGCACGAAGTCGATCTGATGTTCGATCCCTCGGATCAGTGGTAAGCCGCCTGGATCGTCCTCCGGAAATACATCGGAAAAGTCCTGCAAAACAGAATAAATGCTGCTCGGCTTAGGGTCAGTAGTGCTAGCCAAAGCTTCCTTAAAAACAAGTAAGACAAAAGGCTATCTCAAAAGCATTGCATGCTTGATCTCACTCGGCCTCACAAATAAAGAAGTTGACCTCCCGGGTTTACTCTCAAAGGCCGTTTGCTGGGTTTTTTTCATTCCCTCACTCTCATTTTTAGTGAAAGTAGTGTTTGTGGGGTCACTCAGCACGTTTTTAACTTTGCTATTTTGCTCAAGCTTGAGCTGATCAAGGTAAACTTCCCGCGGTTACAAAGGAACAAGTGTGGTTTTCCGGCCTTTATGCTCGAAGGTGTGCTTGTTAGTGTAGCCGTCATGGACCGTCTTGTGATCAAACTGCCACGGTCTACCAAGCAAAATATGGCCGGCCTCCATTGGAAACACGTCGCATAAAACTTCGTCTTCATAGCGGCCAATGGAAAAAGGAACCGATACCTGCTTAGTCACCTTGAGTTGTCTTTGATTGTTCAGCCACCACAAACTGTAAGGCTGTGGGTGCTTCATGGTCTCTAGGCCCAGCTTCTCAACCATGGTTTGGCTCGCCACATTGGTACAACTCCCACCATCGATCATCGGGTATGGAACAGGTTCTTCCGCTGCTCCTCGTCTCTAACCGGTTCCTGAGAAATAAGAACACGCCTGGAAACAAGTAACTCACCCTCAGCTGCGTGTTCCTCCCCGTCATCATAGACCATTCCGGTGTCCTCTTCATCGTCGGTGATGATCTCTCCGGAATCAAGGAGTAGTATAGCTCGCTGGTTCGGACACTTGTTGCCGTAGTTTCCCTTGCCTCTGCACTTCAAGCACTCAATGTCTCTGTTCCTGACTGGTGTAGCCTCGGTCTTGCCTTTGTAATCGGCTGTGGATGAGGTCGGCTTAGATTCAAATTTTAGCTTGGCATCGGATCGAGAAGGATAGCTTGGTTTGTCGTTGGGCCGCGAGCTAGATCCATACCGGGCAGTGCTCTTCCTCCTCAACTGCTTTTATACAAGTATGGCCTTATGGTACATGTCGGACAAACTCTGGTAAGTTTCCATCTCCATACGATCCTGAACGTCCCTGTTTATACTCCTGAGAAACCGTGCCATAGCAGCATCTTCCGGCTCTTCTACGTCAGCCTTAAGCATCAGCCGCTCCATCTCCTGGTAGTAATCCGCGATATTTTTGGTGCCCTGGGTCAGTCGCCGAAGTTTGTTATGTAGTTCGCGCTTGTAGTAGCTCAGAACAAACCGTCGTCGCATTAGACCCACCATCTCGTCCCATGTCTCAAGGGCTCGATCCCCGTTCCGTCTCCGGTTGCTGACGATCTGATCCCACTAATCCGCAGAATAGCCGTGGAACTCTGTAGCTGCCAGGTTGATTTCTTCCTCTCAGTGAAATTCTGGCAACCAAACACGATCTCGATCTTCTTCTCCCACTCTAGATAAGCATCGGGATCGTTCTTACCGTAAAAGGACGGTATTCGTAACATCAGCCCGCCAAGGTCGTTATCAGGTCGGCCTCGGGCTGCATCTGGTTCGTGCCATTCTCGTCCGCGTTACGGCCCCTAATATGGGTCAGCTGGTTCACGGTCTCGGGCCGCATGGTATCGTCCATGGTGCTGCTGCTCCTCTCGACTGCGGTCGGACCCGTGGTTCGGCCCGCGTCATTCTGCCTGATCACGACGAACGCCTCGGTTATATCGTTTTCTGGTACGGCTTCCTCCGGATGTGTGACCGTCTGCGTAGAATGGGTTGTCTAAGACTTCCTCATGGTTGCAGTCTCTCCTCAGGTAGTCTGGCTCCTCACGGTTTCGGCCATTACGTTTTTCCCCATCGGACTGTCGTGGTTGCATCTCCAACCATTCATTCGCTGATTCACACGCTCCATTAGCTCAGTGATTTCGTTGCATCACCATTCTTTCTTTTTTTTAAAAAAAAAAATAGATCTGGAAAAATTACAAAGAAAAGATGAGAAAAGGCGGAAATTTAAGAGACAAAAGGAAAGATAATACTGAATTCTTCAAGTGTGTGGCTCTGATACTACTTGATACGATCTCCCAAAGGATTTCACACACTTGGAACGGCGGGGTTGATAAATCCTTGACTCCGAACGATTCTTGGAGCAGATGCTAAGGCGTGAGAGAAAGACTCCTGAAAATCCTTAAACTCAAACTCGCAAAGAAAAATTTGAAACAAGGGGTGGAACAAAGATGAAAAGAACTCATCAGTAAAAGGATGTTAAGGTGTGAGAACTAAGTTCCCGAAGATCCCTAAGCCCCGATTACGACTAACAAAAACTTTAAAGTTTGCGGACGAAGGCTGCGTCAAGTCCAATGAAAAGAACTTGATAAACCGAAAATAATTCTAGGCTAACCACGTGAGAATCGAAAAAGTTCTCAAAAGAATAAAGGAGAAAAGTATTAAATTTTATTAAGAAAAGTGAATGAATCAAAATGAAAGGGGTTCATCGCCCTATATAAATGCATAGGAAATTACAAAGAAAATAAATGAGTTTGACTAAAAGCTTGGACTGACTCTTTGCCTAGCTTTGACTGACCCTTGAGCTGCTTCAGCGAAAAATGACTCTTGAACTTCTGACCCATGTACCAAGTCCGTACTGAACCGCGACAGTATGTGGTATAGCCTTAACCTCGTTAAAACCCCACCCGGTAAACCCATTGGGACAAACCCGGGTGCAAGGAAAAAGAGTATGAAGGACTACACCAGGTCAAAGTCAGTAAGTACCTTGGTATGTGATAAGGGTAACGGCACTGTTTGTAGCTGGTTCCATGTTCTGGTTCCTGAGCTCGGTAAGTATCTTCTGAATGGCTCCTGCCAACCTCCTGGTGCGTGATCTCGTCATCGGCCCGTTCAGAATGACCAAGGCCGTGTCCGGTTCCTGCTCCACGATCTGATCTTCGACCCGCGGTTCAGCCTCTGGTTCCATGATCGCATCAAAAGGGCTGTAGTCAAAAGAAAAACGGAGAAATAATCGTTTGCCATATTTCTTGTTTTGCCTTTACTCGTTCTTTCCTTTCTTTGTTAGTTACGTTTTGATTTTTCTCTCTCTTGTGTCTTATGCGAGGTATCTCAAGAGGAGAACCAGAAAAGCCATGGATTACTCTAGTTCAGATGAAGAGGATCCTATGGTGATAATTAGAGCCCAGAAGAAGACTCCTACCAAGGCTAGGGTCCATATGATTCTTACCAAGGAGAATCGTGGCAGCAATGTGATGACTCAGCCTCTGACTATGGTGTTGAACCAGATGGAGAAGAGCTTGAACCTGAACCACAAGACCACTACTCGTTCAGTTTACATAATCCAAAGCCCTACAACAACGAGCATCCCACCCACACATCAACTTGGAGTCACCCGAGAGAAAACTTCAATGATGAAAAATTTTATGGAGATGAAGCCAATGAAGAATCTTAGGATGGTTCATATGTGAAATACCAAAAACCAGCACGACAAGAGCAGCCTCACTACATTGATAACACCTGATTTTGACAATTTTTATGGATCACTTTCAGTATCTTATGCAGGTTTTTTCAATCAATTTTGAAGGTTTTATAAGTGTTTTCCATGTTTTGGAGTTTTAAAAGACTTTTCAGGTTACTTAGGAAAAAACAATGCAAATTGGAGAAATATCCACTTTTGGCCAATTTCGGACCGTCATAAGTTTCATATCCTATGAAGACATTCTCACCGTCTGATCAATCTAAAATTTGTGAACAAGATAGAGGACACAACCAGCTTTCCAATGCAAGTAGAATCAAAGCAATCTAACGGTTGGATCATAAGTTATTTCCAATTTACTCAAGACATGTTTTGCAGTCTCGCGAAAGAACCAAGAAGAAGAATGAAGTTTGGGCATCATATACCAACCACCGCGGCCTAGGAGCTCGTGACCGCGGTGAACAACATCCTGGCCACGCCTCAGAGCCTTCACCCACGGTGGAACATCATTTACTAGACTTGGAGAAGCCCAACTCTGCGACAAGCCCATAAACAGCCCAATAGTCTGTTTTTAAGCCCAACTCATTCTCTCTGCCAAAGAAGCCCTAAGGACGACCAGAAACACTTGAAGACCTATAAATATGTATTTTAGAAGACCTGATTTCGTGTGTGATCCTTTCCCCTTGATAGGGAGGCACCAAACTTTTATTTCTTAGGTTTAGATTTTTCTCTTGAACCTTTGTTCTTTTTTTTCATCTATCTATTCAGATTATGCAATCTCTTTTACTTTACTGCTTTTCTATTTCAAAACCAATGATGAGGTTGTCAAGCTCAACCATGTCACCTTGCTGGGTGAAGAGGGCCATCAAAAGGGACCCCATGACCGATGACATCTAGGTTTTAGGTTAAAGGTTTTTCGATTTTAAATGATTCTCCCATTCATCCAAATCTCAATGTGGTAACGCTGGACTAGCTAACCAGTGTCCGATCCTAGGTTAAATCTGAGCCACGAGAGTGTTGTATCTGGGTTGCCTGAACTGGATCTTATGGACGTCACCGTCGTAGGAGACGAAAGCTACCTACGGAGGATACGTAAGCCGAGATGGATTCCGAGCTACAATGCATGATCTTGTTCTGGCATGAGAGCGAGTGTTAATTGGCATGAATAAGTGATTAGATGATTAGGGTGACGAGAATTGGCTAATCTTACAAGTGTTTATCCTAGTTTCAGAATCATAGAAAATCCTTACCTAGATTCCTTGTGTCATAAATCATGAACCCTAAAGATGAACCCTAATACCCAGCACATTTTTCAACCTTGTTTTGATCTATTTTTATTTCCTGTTTAGTTTAGAAATCGTGACACCAAATCCCCACAAAAAACTCCATTGGGCTTTGACTTCGATTACTAATCTAGTTTGAAGTTTCTGCAGAAAAGACAACTCTCCCTGTAGATCGACACCCTAATAAGTACTACAACGCACGGCTGTGCACTTGCAGACACTAGGGTTTATTAATTTAAAACTATTTTGCGACATCAACCCAAGCTCGCATTAAGTTTTTGGCGCCGTTGCCAAGGAGAGCATCGTTCTTGCTTCTGCCAAACTTCATAGGTTAGTAAATCCGACTCTTAGACACCCTTTTTCTTTTAAACTTTCGTTTTGTTTTACTTTGTTTCAGGTTTCTAGGACATGTATTCACCTTGGGAGGAAGATGAGATCATTGGGCAATGATGTTATTACCCGTGTGTTGCTCAATACTCTCATTCATACGCCTACAGTGAATCAGACTACATGGATTGGAACTCTCATCAGAACCATCACTACTGAGATAAAGTGTATTTGCCCATGGCAAGTCATCAAACATCTCACCTCCATCGATTTAGTTCACAACAAAATCGGTTAACTCCCAATCTTAGTCGACTTGTTGCTGAGATGAATCAGCAAGCTGATGAAGAGATAGACAGTATGCTTCAAGAGCTGAATGAATTCGAGTCTAGAGATGATGGATGTTGGGTAGTTTATGAATTAGATGGAGAAACCTCCTTCAAATTTTGTTAAGAATACCATGTCCAATGAAAGTCTCTTGGATCCTAATTCT